>NC_025691.1:4181086-4185409 GCF_000633955.1 Camelina sativa
GGGCTTGAGAAAGAAAGCGGAGATCTGGCCGAGGTAAATTTAAAGTTGAACCAGGAACTAGCCAATCATGGATCAGAGGCCAACGAGTTGAAGACAAAGCTCTCTGCCTTGGAGGCTGAGAAGGAGCAAACAGCCATTGAGCTTCAGGCTTCAAAAACGACCATAGAAGATCTAACAAAGCAGCTTACCTCTGAAGGGGAGAAATTAGAGTCACAGGTAAACACCCTGAATCTAAACATGTTTTAATTACTATCAACAGTGCCACGGTTTTTTTCTTTCTAGTATACAATCTTGAGAATATGACACCACTTTGTGCTGCAGATTTCTTCCCACGCTGAGGAAAACAGCAAAGTCAATGCAATGTTTCAGAGTACCAAGGATGAGCTCCAATCAGTTATTGCGAAGCTTGAAGAACAACTAACCGTAGAGAGCTCTAAAACTGATACTCTGGTGTCCGAGATTGAGAAGCTCAAGGCAGTGGCTACTGAAAAGTCCGTTCTGGAATCACATTTTGAAGAACTTGAAAAAACTTTGACAGAGGTCAAAGCTCAGTTGAAAGAAAATGTAGTGCATTCACCTCAGACAGATTATCTATATCATAATTAGGATCCATAAAATAAAAGTATTAGTTTACTGATTGATGATTTTTCTACAGGTTGAAAATGCAGCTACTGCGTCTGTAAAAGTGGCGGAACTTACCTCAAAACTGCAGGAACACGAGCATATCGCTGGTGAACGGGATGTGCTCAATGAGCAAGTGCTTCAGCTTCAGAAAGAGCTTCAAGTGGCTCAGAGTTCCATTAATGAACAGGTTAATGATCTTTCTATTGTTTGAATTTTATAGATCTCAGATAACTTTTTTCCGGGCTTCTTTAGAATTCTTTAGTTTTATGATAAAAAAAAAAAAAAAGGCAATCCATCTTCCCTCATTATGTCACTAAGCTTTGAAAACGTTTTCATGGAAATAGAAACAAGCACACTCCCAGAAGCATTCAGAGCTCGAGTCTGCATTGAAGCAATCACAAGACGAGATTGAAGCTAAGAAAAAGGCGGCTGCTGAATTTGAATCAAGGGTCAAAGATCTTGAACAGAAAGTGCAGCTCGCTGATGCTAAAGCTAAGGTTAGTCATAATATATCTGCTCAGAACTCTATTTAACTGGTAACATAGATACACCCAATGCATATGTTACATCTACAGGGAAAATGACATAAGGTCCGTTACATCGTATATTTATTAGGAAGAAACATTGCATTATAGTTAAACTACCCGGTTTTTTTGAAATCCTCGAATTGCTTATTATCAAAAACCAAACTTGCAGGAAACGGAGGCAATGGATGTAGGTGTTAAATCTAGAGACATTGACTTATCCTTTTCTTCTCCAACAAAACGACAGAGCAAGAAGAAGTCAGATGCATCTCCTTCTTCTTCTTCTTCTTCGAGAAACGTTACTACTGCTACTCAAACAGCGTCGACGTCGCATCTCATGTCAATGAAGATCATGACTGGAGTGGCTCTAGTTTCTGTTATCATTGGTATACTCCTTGGGAAAAAGTACTAGTCTCTCTCGTCTTCTCAGTGTGGGCGTGATGTTCATTTTTGAAGTGAAGATCTCTCCTTCATTTGTTTTTTTTTTTTTTGGGGGCTTTTGAATTTTGATAGCAGAACTAGTGAACTTATGCGTGAATAATATATGGTTTCTCTTCTCTCTGCTTATATTTGCTTGTGGTTGGTTTTGTATTTTTCATGGGTCTGGGGATTTTGTTTGTACCAGGCCTTGCTTGTAGGTCAAGCAATTGTCCAGCTATTGTATTCAATTAAAAATGAAAGGTGATTGATAATTTTATCCAACTAAACCGGTTCGGTTTACAATAGACCCGGTTGAGTCAACGCTTATATAAACCAACTCCAGTGTTCGTCGTCTCTTTCACCAAATTTCGCATTGAGCTTTTTAACACATACAGTACTGAGAAACCAAGATGACGACGCTAAACATGGCGGAAACCCTAGAAACCCTAATCGATAACTCCCAAGAAACGGATTACACGTACGATCCCGAAGAAGATGACATTGATCTCTCACTCCTCCGTCTCAACAGCTTCGGGAACTCCTCCGATCGCCGCCGTGCGAACTCGTCTCCTCCGCAGTTTCGATCATACGGATCTTTCGGCTCTTCTTCGACCGCCGGAATAACCAGCCCCGTGAAACGTCCATCGCCGGAATCGAAGGATGCTGAAGAGCCGAGACGCAAGAAGCTGTTTCTTCAACGGCCTGAGGAGGAAGAGCAAGAAGTAGAAGAAGACGCGAATCTCATGGGATATTCTAAGATTCCGCTTCCGGTGGTTGTTCTCAACCCGAATCGAATCCGTTCGCCTATTTACAAGCGATCTTTATCGGATACATTTGCTTCGCCCGCTGGATCTATGCTCGGGTCGGGTAATTCACGAAACGGCGTCTCTCAAGAAACATCGCCGCCTTCGGGTAATGTCCCTTCTTCTCTCCCGCCGCGTCCACCGATGTTCAGGAGGTCCGTCTCCGATGTTTCTCCCGCACCTTCCTCTTCCAAGTCTCTTCTCCGATCTTCTCGCTCCAATGCAATTCGTGAAGGTGATTTTGCGAGTCCAGAAAGCTCTGAAGCCAATAAGGTTAGAAAGATTCCTTTAGTCTTTATCTATTGTTCTGTTATCTGATCCGTTTGAGAGTTCTGTGATTTGTGGATTCTGGTAGACTCGAGATATACTTGACTTCTTGTGTCTTGCGAAGTAGAAATGTTCTGTGGTAGCTTTTAACTCAAGATTGGTGATAATGGGCAGATGCTGTATGTTATCAAGGATGGAGTTCGTGAATTGGATCAATGGTGTAACAAGCTCCTTAAGTACGGTGAAGCAGCAGTCTCCTCTGTGAAACAAGACGACAGTCCTAAGGTTCGTAATCTTCTAAACACATATATAATCTCATGGAGAGACTCAATGGAATGTATCCGATGAAATGCATTTGGTGGAATCATATTGGTTGATCTCGAACATGTCCGTCCTTCATTGAGTTGCTCGTTTGTCTCTTATAGTTCTCTGAATGAAAGTCATATTTTTGAGCACAATGATTGTTTGTTACAGTGCCAGGTAGAAGATGAGGTAGTAGTACAAGAGGAGCAACAGAAAGAGGGTAAAGAAGGTGTGAAGGTGGATAGAGTCGGCGAGGCCTTTGTGGTTGAGATCAACTGTCCATGTGGAAGAAACTACCGAACTCTCTTCTCAGGCCGTGACTGCTACTACAAGCTCTTGTAGAAATGGTGACTGCTACTTTTTGCAGTTGTTGACATTCACATTCTTTGATCATCATTTATCACCATTAGTTGAAGGAGTATATCTCATGCTCTGCATATTCATCACATAGGGTTTCTGTAGATAAACAACATGACACACACTGTTTCGTACTTGTATAGATACTAGCTATAACACATTTGTCCCCTTGTCATATACACTCTGTTTCGAGCTTGTATAGATACTAGCTATACACATTTCTCCCCTTGTCATATACTCTTGGTGTATTCGGTTACTTGAAAATACTCTTAAACATGTCACATATGGAAAGTTTGATTTCTTGTGTACTATTTTGGTACCATTTCTTTAGACTTGGATGTTTTATGCTAACCATTGTTGTAAATCACAAGACTAGACCGCTTGAACCATGACCCGGTCTGGGTTTTTATATAGACCAGTATGTCTGTAACCCAAAACAAAACCCTAGCGTTTTCTTCGTTTGAAGCCCTAGTGTAAATTATTTAGGCCGTTCCTGGGCTTCACACTTCACAAGGTAGAAAATAAACTAAAATGAGTAGCTAAACGACGTCGTTAGAAAGTAGCATCCAAAATCTATCCATGGGCAGACTCTCTTATATCTCAATCTATTAACCTTAGAGATAGTCCATGGTGAATCCTGAAGGAGAGAAGCTGTGTCGACCAAAGTCGTCTTTTTATCCTTTCCAATTTTCCCACCAGAAAGAAAGTTTCTCTCTGGCGCAAAGTAAGTTCTTTTTCTCAAAAAATTTATGTGTTGCGTCCAACCTGTTCGACGATATTACCCAATGAACAATTTCGATGTTTGTCCACATTTCCACTCCTTTGTAGACAGAAAAATTCACATTCTTAAATAATTCTTGACTAAAGTTTTGTTCTTGGAATAGGTTTCGGACCAAAGATTTAATTTTTTTATTATTTTGTGTTACTGGTTGTTTTTAAAGATTGAGTAAGAGTTTATTGCTTTTTCTCGATAATGTATATAGCTTTTAGATGCTTAGACCAAGTTAAGAAGACAGCTCAGTTTT
>NC_025691.1:4185978-4191998 GCF_000633955.1 Camelina sativa
CCAGAAAGAAAGTTTCTCTCTGGCGCAAAGTAAGTTCTTTTTCTCAAAAAATTTATGTGTTGCGTCCAACCTGTTCGACGATATTACCCAATGAACAATTTCGATGTTTGTCCACATTTCCACTCCTTTGTAGACAGAAAAATTCACATTCTTAAATAATTCTTGACTAAAGTTTTGTTCTTGGAATAGGTTTCGGACCAAAGATTTAATTTTTTTATTATTTTGTGTTACTGGTTGTTTTTAAAGATTGAGTAAGAGTTTATTGCTTTTTCTCGATAATGTATATAGCTTTTAGATGCTTAGACCAAGTTAAGAAGACAGCTCAGTTTTTAATTCTTGAAGATTTTTGTACCGTATCTTGCAGATGAATTGGACTAAAAACTAATTCTACAACAGCTTCAGAGCAGAGTTATGCTGCGTGTAACTTGTTTTTCTCCTTCATTTTCTCGGGCGTGTTGTCCTTTATTTGCAATGATGCTCAAAGTCCCATCTGTTCATCTCCACCATCCTAGTTTTTCTTCATTTCGTTGGTACCATACTTCCTTACTTGTCAAAGGTACCCGTGATAGACAACTTTTTAATCTTGTTGAGCGTAGCAGACATCTATGCACACTCCCCCTCGCTGCTGCTAAACAATCAGCAGCTTCTACTTCTGGAAACTTATCGAGGAAAGCGAAGAAGAAAGCTATTCAGCAGTCTCCTGAAGCAGTTTTGAAACAAAAGCTAGATATGTGCTCCAGGAAAGGTGATGTCTTGGAAGCTCTTCGCTTGTATGATGAGGCAAGGCGCAATGGCGTGCAGCTCAGCCAGTACCATTATAATGTCTTGCTCTATGTTTGCTCGTTGGCTGAGGCAGAAACAGATTCTCTTCCTAATCCAGGGCTTAGTAGGGGTTTTGATATATTTAAGCAGATGATTGTTGACAAAGTTGTTCCCAATGAAGCAACTTTCACAAATGGTGCTAGACTTGCCGTTGCAAAGGATGACCCGGAAATGGCTTTCGATATGGTGATACAGATGAAAGCCTTTGGTATTCAACCACGGCTGAGATCCTATGGACCAGCCCTTTTTGGTTTCTGTAGGAAGGGTAATGCAGACAAAGCTTATGAAGTCGATGCACATATGATTGAATCAGAGGTTGTCCCTGAGGAACCTGAGCTTGCTGCTCTTTTGAAAGTTAGTATGGATACGAAAAACGCAGACAAGGTCTATGAGACGTTGCAGCGGTTGAGAGAATTGGTGAGACAGGTTTCGAAATCGACTTTTGATACGATTGAAGAGTGGTTTAAATCTGAAGCCGCTGCAGAAGTTGGAGTTAAGAAATGGGATGTGAAGAAAATAAGGGATGCGGTTGTGAGTGGTGGTGGTGGGTGGCATGGACAGGGATGGCTTGGGACTGGCAAGTGGAATGTTGAAAGAACAGAGATGGATGAGAATGGTGTGTGTAAATGCTGCAAAGAGAAGCTTGTTTGTATTGATATCAATCCGGTTGAGACAGAAACCTTCGCTGCATCATTGACCCGATTAGCCTGTGAAAGAGAAGTCAGAGCTAATTTTAATCAGTTTCAGGTAACAAAAATGGATTGTGGTGAAACTATCTAGGAGCAAAGCTGAAAAAGGTTTGTTTTTTGTTCGCAGGAATGGCTGGAAAGACATGGACCGTTTGATGCAGTCATTGACGGAGCCAACATGGGTTTAGTCAACCAGCGCAGTTTCAGCTTCTTCCAGGTGATTATTAGCTACTCTTTTTCATTCTAGTGCCAATCTCAAGATCTTTGCTTGATTACTTTATAACTGATGTGACTCTTATCTCTCTCGCCTCTAGCTTAACAATACTGTCCAAAGATGTCAACAAATAAGTGCATCGAAAAGATTACCACTTGTGATCCTGCACAAGAGTCGTGTAAATGGAGGTCCAGCTACTTATCCTAAAAACAGAGCCTTGCTAGAGAAATGGAAAAACGCTGGTGCTCTCTATGCTACTCCTCCTGGCTCAAACGATGATTGGTATATGCATTTGCTTCTTTTCTTAGTCTGTGGATTGCATTGAGCCATGAATGATCCAAAAAGACAAATATCATTTCTGATCTGAAATCAATTGTTTCAGGTATTGGCTTTACGCAGCTGTAACTTGTAAGTGTTTATTAGTGACAAACGATGAGATGAGAGACCATCTCTTCCAACTACTGGGAAATAGTTTCTTCCCAAGGTGGAAAGAGAAGCATCAGGTAAAACATAATATAACATGCGCCTATGTATGTATGTCTTGCATATATAGACTTTGATTGTATTGGATTACTCAATGTTGCAGGTTCGGATCTCTGTCTCGAGAGAAAATGGACTCACACTACACATGCCACCTCCATACTCCATCGTTACACAGGTCAACAACACTCACATTTTCTATCTCTATCTCAAAGCTTTCATCTCCATTTTTGCAATAATGATGGTGATTGATGATGATGGGTAATGCAGGAGTCTGAAGATGGAACATGGCATGTCCCAATGAGCGTGGAAGATGATCTCCAAACATCAAGGCAATGGTTATGCGCAAAACGATCCAAAACCCCTTGAAATTTTTTTGATTCTTGTTGTATCATCTTACATTGATTCTTCATTTCTAAGTAAATTTGTATTTTTAAAACCAAAAGATGTCTCAAAATTGAAACATTATTCATCAACACAATTGAACAAAAGATTGAAACTTTTTACCGGCGTAACGTCCTTGTAAGAGAATCACAGCTTTCCCTGGCTTCATACATTTCAACATTGTCCCTCGATCTCGGAGCTGATTTCGATTTTTACGGTTTTATTGGAATAGGCATCGGGTTTTTCAGAGTTATGCAATTTTACCCCAATAGTTTAAATTGTTTATAATTTTTGCTTAATAGTATTATATTATCAATTTGGATATTTCAGGTTCAAATTTGCAAAAATCAATATTTGATTATCTAAATTATGCCGAGGCTAAGAGCAGGAACACGATTTGTAAATAAGATGGTGAAATTACACAAATATAGAGCGATAACAGAAACGAATTAACAAATAGAAGTACCAAATGTCATAAGCTAATCAAATCCAATAATATTAAAAGCAGAATACTATGATAATCAAATAGAAACATCCAACTCTTCAGAAGCATGCGTCGAGGACACAACAACAACACATGGCCGCAAAACTGCATTCAAAAAAAAAAAAAGATTAACCAATATTACAACACAAAAGAACCGATAAGGTTTAACTGTTAAACACACGTGCGACGTGTCCGGTTATAATATGAAAAAAATAAATAGAAAGACTAACCAGCCTTTCAAGAATCCATCACCCTTGGACTTAGTCTCAACCGGAGCGGCCGTTGCATAACTGGTGTCGTTGGTTGGGTAACCGAGTGGTGGCGGTGCCACGTAAGGGCCGGTAGACACTGGTGGTGTAGGGTAAGCTCCTGCAGATTGGTTTTGGCTCATCTTCGAACAGATTATGACTTCTCTTTGATAAGTTAGAGGAAAATATTACGTAGAGATGAAGAGGTGTATGGATGTAATATGAATACAATGATATTTGTAATGAAGATATATAGACATGCGTAATATATAAGAAAAAAGAAGGTCGGTTTAGTAGAACCGCGTGAGGTGGTCAGATCATATTCATTGCTAAGTCTCCATAAATATATAGATTTCCAAAAGATGACGCACGGAAACGAGGAAGCTCCCTTTTTTGTTTCTCATTCTAATAAAAATTAAGTAATAAATGTGTTGATTTTTTTTTCCTCTTGAAGAATAACAAAAAAGACATGTTGATTCTTTTTAATTGGCTATGATGATATCGACATGTGTCTCATACAAGTAATTTCGCGTTTTCTATTTTTGGGTTATTTTATATATCAAAAGTATAAGCTTTTAGATCTAGGTTGCATATATTAAGGAATGAATAAACTATACTTTAATTACTTTGATATTCAATCCCTTAAATCATGTGATTCAATCTTTATCATTTATATTTGTCATTACTATTTCCAATTGTGTAATTACTCAGTTAATCATTGTGATCTTGTATATGTATGTTTCTATTAAAAAAATAAAATATGAAAGTGAATATAATTCAGCATGGCTGTATTCCTTTCTTGATTAATAAAGAGTGCATTTTCTTTCTCAAAGCAAAACGTGTACATGGGCATTCGGTTTTTTCGGTTTGGTTTCGGTTCGGTTTTTTCGGTTTTTGATTTTTTTGGTTTTATAAAAATCAAACCATACAGAAACCATATATAATTCAGTTTGATTACAGTTCGGTTTTTTCGGTTTTATCAAAAATTAAACCATATAAAACCATACCTATAACGGTTTGGTTTGGTTTCGGTTTGGTCTCTGTTTTAATGGTTATTCCATACTTTAAAAAATAGATAGTTGATACATAACTAAAAATAAGCATAAAAGTAAAACCTAAACATAATTCAAAAAAATAGAATCCAAATATAGTTTTGTAAACCCAAATACTTACTTGAAATTTAAACTTTTAAAAAGTAAAGGCTATTGAAAAAGAAAACTAGAAAAAAAAAACCAAGAAAAAAACTTGGAGATCAATAACTATAAGCCTAATATAAATTTATAAGAGAAACTAATTATATCTAATTATCCTAAATTTTTATAAAAAACCAAAAAAACCATTCGGTTTTACGTTTTTTAACCAGACCAAACCTAAACCAAATGGTTAATTAAAATAAAAACCAAACAGATTTTTAGACTTAACTATAACCAAACCATTTATTTCGGTTTGGTTTGGTTTAGTTTTTTGGATTTCGGTTTTTTTGCCCACCCCTAGTACTCTCTCTCTATGGGAATATCTACATATTTCTCTATGGGAATATTTACATGTTAAAGAAAAGAGAGAACAATAACTAAACCTTAAATTGTTGACTAATAAAAATTAAAAAGGTAAATCAGAATATATATATATATATATATGTATTATTCTGAGAATATTTCTTTTGAGATTTAGAACTTAAATCCTTTCCGTTAAGAATATACTATATAACTTAATTTTCGAGAGAACACATGAAAATTTCATATGAGGAAGAATAATTGTTGGTTTCAAATTATAGGTATTTGAGAAGTTGTAAACGCAAATTTGTAATTTAATTTATTTGTATGTATAATTAAATATAATTCCAAACAATTTAAAGGAGCTACGTTAACGTTACGGAAGTTTGGTTGTTTTGGGTGAACAACCATTGTTTCTCAATTTATATTCGTCACGGTTGTATTTACGTTGCCAATATCAGTTAAATTTTAGCCATCCCTTTTTTAATAAAATGAAAGTATACAACATAGTTTTTGTAGACTTTATATTTTTAATAAATAGTTACAAATAGTTACAAATAGGTTATAGATTAATTCATATATCAATCGGTTACACCTAAATATTGGGTGCAACCTTAATTAGAAATATTCCAAATTGATAATTGATATATTAATGGTAACAAACAAAATCATGGATATTCCAAACTGTATTTTCGGAAGATTTTAGTCCTATATCAGGTTGTTTCCAAAGATTTTTAAACACAATATTACAAATTTATTTTCTATAGATTTTTTTAATAAACCACAACGTTCAATAAAAATTAGGACCTGTGCTTGAGCACAGATTGAAATTATTTTATTTATATTATAATAATAAGACTTACATACTCTGGCACGAGTTAAATTTTTATATACTCTAGCACGGAAGCTGCTGGACACACTCTAGCACGAGTTAATAATTTTATATACTCTAGCACGGGTTAAAATTAACAATATAAGACTTACATAATAGATTTACATTCCATAAGTGATATTTACCATAAAAAAATGTTTGCATAAGTTGCATCCAAATAATATTATCAACAATTACATATATAATATTTTAAAAATAATGAAATGTATTTCAATCCGTGCTGTAACACGGATCCAAATCTAGTAAAAGTAATAAAAGAAAGTGATCATGTTGTAAAAAAAAAAAAAAAAAAAAAAAAAAAAAAAAAAAAAAAA
>NC_025691.1:4192433-4205815 GCF_000633955.1 Camelina sativa
ATACGACACATTCTCATGCACAAGTTTGACCATATTCAATTACGTCAAATCTGAAAACATAACGTCTAGTTTATTCGGTTGTTCAAAAAAAAAAACGTCTAGTTTATTCAGGGAAGCAATATTCAAAGATCGCACAAACCGTACGTACGGACGTGATGATTTGATGACCCGCAGAATAAAACATGATGTACCGCGCAAGCTCTTGCAGTGATGATTGCAAAATTACTTTGACTTGACAGCAGTTGACAGTTTTGCATGGGTGGATACAAAATTTATTCTCTGCCACAACGAAAATTTGGATATGAAATGGTCACGGACTCACGGGATTGGCTCTTCATAAATGTGGCCGATGAACTAAAGGGCCTTCAAAAACACAACTCTACGCCGTTTAAGACATATTTTATTGTGTTTGGAATTTAGTGTGGGATTGGTGATATCGAAAGTTGTATATATAGTATTTCAAAAACACAACAAAGAAATGAAAAAATGTTTTATATCTTAATTAGTGATATCGAAAGTTGTATAGTAGTATTTCGTACTGAATATATTTTTCTACCAAAAAAACAAAAATCTTATTAATAAGGAGAAATAGTAAACTTGTTCAAAGTGATGAAGTAAAGTTGTAAAATTAAGTTGAGTTGGTTTTTGTCGAAATTGATGATGAAGATTGAAGACTACATTAATTATTGTTCACGTGTCAATTTGAACGTACGTATCTTCGCAAGCATCTTTTTGCACCCGTTTTTAAAGATCACATGTATATATTTTTACAATAAAGTTTGACTAAGTATCTTTCACAACAAAAAGTTATAAATATATATGACTATGTTTGCGGATGACTTTGCTTAGGTATTTCTTCAATCCAGCGGCGAGACAATAAGTCCGTAGGCGAAGGATTTAACGATCACCGCCTTTAATTTTACCGGCCTATCGTCCTTGCAAGAGGATAACAGCTTGATCTGGCTTCATACATTTCACCATAATCGTCCTTCTCTTTTTTTCGGAGTTGCCTTCGATTTTTGTGTTAGTGATCACTTTCAGGGTATATCGGAATATACACATCGTATTTGTCAGTGTTTGTAATCTCACCTCTAGTTTATATTCTGTTTCTTAATTTGGCTTAATATATATAGTTTTCTTATATTGATATCTAGTTCAGGTTGACTAAATTAACCAGTAATAAAGTCAATCTAGAATATGGTTTATGGATGTTAATTATGATGTAATAACTATAAAGAAAAAAAAACTGATATATTAAGATAAGAAATTCCGCAATTACAAACCAAAGAGTAATATAGAATTGAATCAACAAATATGAAGTCCAAATGTGATAAAATACAATGATAAATTAATTTGCACGAATATCAAAGAAACCGTCGAATTCCTCCGAGCTCAGAAGCAGGCGTCGAGGACACAACAGCAACACATGGCCGCAAGACTACATTATTAGAAGAACAAAAATTATTTCTCAATATTTTTAAGTTTCAACACAAAATAACCGATCCGGTTCGTAATATAACCAAACGAGCGGGGCCAGTTACTGAAAAAAAAAAATTAAAGTTTTTCAAAGGAGAGAGAGAGATCAGAAACTAACCAGCCTTTCAAGAATCCATCACCCTTGGACTTTGTCTCGACCGGAGCCGCTGTTACATAACTCGTATTGTTTGTAGGGTAACCGAGAGGTGGCGGTGCCACGTAGGGACCAGTAGACACTGGCGGCGTAGGATAAGCTCCTATAATTTATATATACAGATCATTTCACATTAGTTTTATACCATAAATCTATAACACATGATTCTTAATTTGTAAAGAAGACGTATAAACAAACCTGCTGATTGGTTTTGGCTGTATTGGCTCATCTTCGAACAAATTGTATAGAATCTCTTTGAAAAGGCGGCGGTAGAGGACAGTCGTATGTAAAGAGCTATATGTATGAAAATGATACGAATCGAATGATATTTGTAAATGAAGATATAGTCATGTGTATATATAGGTAAGGAGAGATATGATTAAGAAGGTCGGTTTGTTAGAACCGCGTGAGAGGACCGTCAGATAGCATTAGTTTGGTTGCTAAGTCTCCTTCCAACCCCAACGAATCAACGATGATGCACGAAAACGGCTACGAAGCATCCTTTTTGAAAAAAAATTAGTGTAAATCAACATTAAATAATTTTAAGAATAACTAGATTATTTTACTCACCCATACAAGGAATAATAATATTAATTTTAATATTTTAGAAAACTGAATATATTTTTTATTTAAAAGTATTATATTTAATTGTAAAAAATAATATAACACCACAACGATATGAAAATTGTAAAATTGGTGATGAAAAATAAAATAATTGTAAAATTAGATTTTGAGTTGGTTTTTCCCGAAGAATGTTTTGTTGGAAATGATGAAGACAGCATAATTGTTATAACAAAACAAAAAATAGTAGTGGATGATAACGTGTCAAAATTTGGATGGTTTCGCGGTAGCTTCAGATTTTAGCCGTAATGTTTATATAACGCAAGCTTCTTTTGCATATAACATATATGGCAACGGGTCATCAAACAGTTTGTGAAAATGACAATTCATTATATATATTAGCTATAAATTTCGACTCACTGCACTTCCTTTAACAAATAATTATAACCATTCGCGCCAAAATAAAAACAAGACAATGCAAGTTGGTTTTTTTTCCTTTTGATCTATTTTACTTTGCTCCACTTCTTTGTGATTAATAAACTCTTTTTTTTTAATTAATGGCCTATTAAATAGTTTAGAACAAAAAAAAAAGCCTCTATAGGTAATCCAGATATGGAGTTTAGGATCATTACTATTGGAGAAGTTTTATTACTCAAGAAACTATATATTAATGTGATCACATATATATGTGTTTTGATCTTGTATCTCTATATAAAAATATTGCTTTTAATTAAATTAGAATATAAATTCAGCATGCCTTTATTCCTTTACTTGTTTGATAAATAGTTTATTTTCTTTCTCAAAGCAAAAAAAGTTTTGTTCTTTCTCTGTAGGAATATTTGCATGTTAAGAAAAAGAAAGAATAGTACAACTAATTAACCCTCACAAGTCACAATGTTGACTATTAAACAACTTAACAATGTAGACAGAATAGTAGCTACATGTTTTTATTCTGAAAATAGTTTCTTTTCAGGTTTATACAACTTACTATTTTCCTTTCCGTTAAAAAATATTGGAAAAACGACATGTATCCCCCCAGAAACTTTTATATAGCACCACATCAACCCAGTTTTTAAATTTCAATCTATGTTCCCCCAATTCATAAGTTTCAGTCCAGTTTCCCCCTAATTATAAAGTTCGAAACCCATGTTCCCATAGAATGCTAAAATCGTGGTTTATCACATAAAACCAATGCGATACCAAAAACCAAAAACGGTAAACCGAATTGAGACCCGGTTAGTATTATTCACTACCCGATTAGAGTTATTCACGACCCGATTAGAGTTATTCACATCTCGAAATATATACCGTTGAGAAGAATCCCGAAATTAAAAAGATTAAGAACCCTAGTTTTCAATTTTGCTCTCCTTTGCTCTGCTATGAGTAATTCATCTGGAGCTTCGAGTGGAACATCCAATGTCCAACAGAGAAGAAGAGTTTTGGGTGTACCGAAGACGTGTTGGTGTGGAGCTAGTATCATGGCGTTGATTTCAAAGTCCGCTGCCAATCCATACCGCCGTTACTATCGTTGTCGTTATGCTGCATCACTTAAGGTAATGTGTTTGATTTTTGGATTGTTTCTAGCAAAATTTCACTCTAATTCTATGTGTTTTGTAGCTCATTGATGATAACCACAATTTTAAGTGGATTGACGAAGCATTGTTAGATGAGATCGAGAGATTGGCTGTCAGAATGGCTGTACTTGAACAAACAGTGTCCCAGATTACAACAGAGAGTATGGATCACCAAAAGATGGTTTTTGAGAGGATGCAAATGAAGCTAGAGAAAGAGATTTTTGAGAGGGTATAAGAAGAACTGTCGGAAACCAAAACAAATCTGAAGAAAATAATGATTGTTGTAATTGTAGGTTGTATGATCATGATTGGTTTGAGTAAAGTGATAGTTTAATTGGCTTGTAGTTGTTGGTTTTGTTATGTATTGTGTTGTTGTTATGTTCTTCTTGTTGTGTACTCTTTTATGTGTTATGATATGTTTCTTGTCATCTTGTTATTAACCTTTTTTAGAAAGGAGATACCAAAATAAGAAGAAACAAAATAACAAAAAACAGATGGGAAACCAATACATAAGAGAGTTAAACATCCTAAAACCAACACATAAGCCGAGTTAATAACATCCTAAAACAGAGACAATTATGCATCACTGGTTCAAACCCAATTACATTAGCCGATTTAAATACTCTAATCAGATGGGAAAACAAAAACCAAACCCATTCAACAGTTTCTAATCCTTCATCCTTCCTTCATCCTTGATAGATCATCCTTGAGACATCACAACTCCTTGAAACGGTTCCACTTGAGTGCCTTAAGTGCCTTGAGTACATAGAACAGTCTCTGGTTCAAATGTCTAAGACACAAGATGAAGCAAAATAAAGGTCAGTTTCACATAATATTGAAGATAAAGCATAATAGATAGAAAACTACACATACTAACCTGTTTAGAAGACTTCTTCTTCTTAGTGAAACCTAGAATTGTGACCAGCTTCACCACATATACCACAATGCATTATCTTTTTCAACTGTTTAGGTGCTTTTTTCAAAGGAGACTCATTTGGTCCTCTTTTCTTCTTTTTGTCCTTCTTACTCTCCTTTCCTTTCTTCCTCCCAGGCTGCGGTGGTGATGGTGGTCTATGCACATTAGGGAGATTGGTAGATGGCCAATAAGCAGGTCTTCTTTGTGGAACAAAGCCTTCTGTGTAGTTCCTCCTCCACATAGGTGTCCGAAACCAGAAACACACATAGTTTTCAACGTCAAACTTCCTATTAATCATGACTCCATAAGCATGCTCACAAGGAATGCCACCAATTTGCCATTTCTGACAAGTGCAAGTCCTCTCAGTTAAGCTTACCCGATGAGAAATTCCACTAAGTGTAGCTTCGTAAATGTCGCTTGTGCTCTTTCTTATCTGGCATTCTGAATCTTTCTCAATTTCTTTGGCAAGGAACTTAGACACATATGGCGTGCATCTCCCATTGTGACCATGAGATTCGGCAGATCTCTTCGCAATCCTGACCATCGCAAGTCTCCTTATGGTCTCAAGCATTGGCACAAATGCTTTGTCTCTGGCTTTCAAAATGGAGTTGTTGAATGACTCGACTGAGTTATTCTCAACATCTTCACAGAAGTTCTCTTGCTTGTAGAACGCGCGGTACCAAGTTCTTGGTTTCGACTTTACAACATCACGCCAGACATTCTCACTGTAGTTTTGAAGCTTGATCATGTTTGCTTCAAAATCCTTCTCATTGTAGCTCCATGAAATATCCCAGACATACTTCTTCATCTCTTTATCTTTCCCATGACTTTTCTTCAAGTTGCCATAAATGTGTCGGACACACATTCTATGCTCAACCTTTGGTAGCTCTAACTCAACAGCTCGGATGAGTCCCTGAAAAAAAAAGCAAGAGGTTAATAACTGAATAAATACAACACATTAGCAATGAACCCAAAATCAGAATGTTTATTACCTTTTGGCGATCAGAGACTATGATATAACCATCACCATCCATTAGTCCCAAATCAGCCTTGATCTTCCTCACAAACCACAACCAATTTACTATGTTTTCTACTTGTACACACCCTCATGCTATTGGGTAGATAGCATTATCTGAATCTCTACCTAAAGCAACCAACAACTGACCTTTAACTTTACCTTTTATGAAAGTTCCATCTAAACCTATTAGTGGCCTACAAGTATATTTCCATGTTCTCTTGAGCACATCAAATCAGACATAGAAGCTGTTGAATACATCTTCTCCTGCATCGTTAGTCACAGTGTTAACTTCAACAGTTGAATCTTGGTTTGATTCTCGTATCTCAGCCGCATAATCTTGGAGCCTTGCAAACTGCTCATCATACTCTTTCTCAATCCATATCAATGCTTTATTCCTTGCAGCTTGACATTGAGGCCTGGATACAGTGATCTTCCATTTCGCTTTAATGGTTTATTCTATCTTCATTGGCATGAAATACTCGGGTTCTTCTCTGATTTGATCTAGAAACAACCTAGAGATAACAAGAACCTTCAACATATCACAATCTCCATTTGGATTACATGTATGCTTATCAATGTACTTATTCACCCTCCACCTCCTACATTTCTTCGTGATTGCACAATATATGCGCCAAATACATCCATCTCCGGCACATCTAAACCCAATCTTGGTTTTATCATACCTGTATTGTGCGATGTTGCATCCAGTCTTCAGAGCATGGCCGAGTACAGCTTCCTTAAATGCAATGGCGTTGAAGAATGTCTGGTGATAGTACAAAGTCCCATCTACTTTTCTGATGTTGTTCCGCTTTCTCTCCCGGCAAGCTTCATCATCTTCATCACTTGAACTGTCCGGATACTCATCATGAACGATCGATGGTTCGTCTATAAACTCCACTACGGCTTTATCGATTTCAAACGTGTCTCGCTCTCTTGGATCTTCATCGTCGGGTTTATCGTCTTGGATCGGCTGACCTTCTCCTCCTTCCTCTGGCGGAACAGACCCAGTAGCAGTAGCAGTAACCTCGTTATGAACGACTATCTGATTCGTCTCCAGCTCATTCGAATCCATGGAAATTGAGATTTTGTCGTTTCTAGGGTTCTTCGATTTGGGGATTTTTTTGTTTTGGGGATTTTATGATAAATGGGTATTGTTTAACGGGTTGAATCGGGTCGATCTGGGTTGATTTCTGGGTTAATTCGGTTTTATTTTGTTGGCACGCGGTTAATGTATTTTCCGGAACAGTAAACTAATGATAAACCACGATTTAGTATAATGTGTGGACAGAAGTTTCGAACTTTACAATTAGAGGGATAATGGACTGAAACTTACGAGTTGGGGGGACAGAGATCGAAATTTAAAATCTGGGTGGATGTGGTGCTATATGAAAGTTTTTGGGGGATACAGATCGTTTTTCCAAAAATATTATATCCGAAAACTTTATTTTCGAGAGTGCACATGGAATTTTTTTCTTATAAAGGAAATTAAGTATTGGTTTTCATATCAGGTGAGAATGTAATCGCAAGCTGTGATTTAATTACTGTATCTAATCTAGTTCCAAATAAGTTAAGAGGAGCAACGTTAGAGAAGTTTGGTTATTTGGTGAACCGAACCGACCAATGCAGTTAATGCAATTTATATTCGTCACGTATTTGCGTTGTGGGTATCACACGTATTTGCTTTAGGTACCCAAAAAGTAATACTATGATAGTTGCACCTAGCTAGAAAAATAAAAAGAAGATGATATAACGCGCTAACGCAAAAGATTGTATTAAGAAAGCCAAGTCTATTTCCCAATTTACCCAAAAGCTATGGTTAAATGATAATCTAAATGCACAGGACAAGCGTATGCATTACGTCAAATCTGAAAGCATTACGATTACGTCTATAACAAATTCATCTGCAAACAACCTTTAAAGATCACATATATAACCGTATATATGATGATAATGATGATATGATCTCCATTTACTCATGTCTGTCTATTTGGTAACCATAGAGACCCCTCCAATGTTCATATCCCATATACTCGTTTTAGTTCAAACACTTGGATGATTAATTTTCTTCTTTACATAGATGATCTTGAGGCAACAACTAATATAGCAAGCAGTATAGATCTTATATATAGTTTGATCGAACTAAAAACTGGCCAACGTGTTTTAGTTTTTTTTTTTCTCCGTTTTCCTTTCTGCAAACAACGTTTGGAGATGAAATGGGCATGTGATTAGTCCGTTGCTAGATATGGACAGAAGAACTAAAGAGGCCTTCAAAAATACAGCACTACGTACGGCGGCATTCAAGACGGATTGTATTAGAATGGAGAATTTGTGTGAGATTATTTATAGTGTTTTAGTGAGTAACTTTATATTGGGTCAACAAACTTGAGAAAGTATCAAGTACGTAGCATGTTTCTTTTAAGATTAAGAGCTATGTCAACATGTTTTGACCCGTACTGGCGCAAGGAAATTAATTAAGCCATATTTAAAACAACATCATCAATTCAAAGATTGAAATAGTGACCAAACTAATTTCCATAAGCTTGAATCCTAAACCATCTGAGACAAAACCTCACTATGTCACTACAAGGAAAAGAAAAACAAAAGGCTATGCCGCATAGCCTATGCACAATTGCCTGAAAACTAAAATCTTTTTACTTGTGTCTTAAGCAATAAGCAGAGTACGATTAGGAAGAACGAGAGCTGCTCTCTCCTGAACAACCTTGGCTGGAGTGGCTAGAATCTCTCTTGCCGGCCGGAGGCGAAGGATGATTAACGGGTAATGGTATCTGAGCAGATTCCCCGGAAGTAGAAGCGCCATCACGGCCAGATTCTCCCGAAGTAGAACCGCCTCCGTGGCTGGAACTTGTCTCCTGATCAGAAGGGACAAGAGCAAAACAGAGTTTTCCATTTCCAGATCGGAAAGACCAGAGAGGATAGACGTCGTTTACCTCGAACGACTTATTAGCCTCAAGTACATGGTTCCAATCTTTACAAAAGGAATAATACCAGTTTCCATTCATATTCCACTTCCTCAAATCAAGGGCATGTTTTTTCATATTAGGATCCACCAAATCCACACTCACACCTTCCTCACGAAGCTCGATCGCATTTTCATGTATGTGTATTCTCTCCTGCTCTGTCAAAAAGTCTGGATTATGCACTTGCAGAAAAGGGACTGAGAGGCGTGCTTTTTGTTTGTTGAGATCACTCGCAAACAGTTTCCTTGTTGAGATCAGCTTTGGATTATAGCCGTTCTCTTCTCTCCTCATCACGTCTAAAAGCCACTCCGGTGGAATCATTTGTTTGGGTTCCACATCTAAACCACGTTCAACCTTACGTTTCTTGCGACTTTTCTTTCCCATGTCAACGGGTTGTTTTCCCTTTGACCGAACTCTAACGCAAGAAGACCGACAAGAATCTGAATCAAGATTAGGTTTTTCTACCACGGCAGTAAATGATCTTTGTTTTTTTATCATCACACGCAGCCATGATGTTGTCACCGTGCTAGAAGAAGATGATCCGTCACTAAGACTTCCCTCTTCCACGTTAGTGGGACGTTTTACCATGGGCCGACCTCTAACTCTAAGACGAGAAGAGGGAGAAGAGTTTGAATCAAAATTAGGGTTTTGTAGTACTGGCTCCACGGAAGTAGTTGATCTTTGATTTTCGATCACACGCAGCCATGGTGTTGTCACCGTGCTAGAAGAAAATGATCTGTCACTAAGACTTTTCTCTTCCACGTTAATGGGACGTTTTACCATGGGCCGACCTCTAAGACGAGAAGAGGGAGAAGAGTCTGAATTTGGTGTATTATCTGAGTCTAGTATACCATCTACATTTGGTGTACCATCTGGGTCTAGTATACGATGTGGCTATGATGGACGGTGTACAATATGAGTCTGGTGTACCATCTAGGTCTAGTGTACCATGTGGCTCTGAGGTATCATTTGGGTATAGTGTACCGTCTGAATCTGGTGTACCATCTGAATCTCATGTATCATCTAGATCTAGTATACTATCTAGGTTTGGTATATCAACTAGTTTGGGTTTGGTTTACCATTCAAGTTTTGGTTTGGTTTACCATTCAAGCTTGATGTACCATCTGGGTTGGGTGTACCATTTAGGTTTGGTGTACCATCTAATTAAAAAATTTCACAATTAAACCATACACTCTAAATACTAAACTCTACTCCTTCAAAATTATATCCTAAATATAAAATATAGAACCCAAACCTAAAAAAATCTAAAAATTAATTTAAAATATTGTAATATGTCAAATAATGCTATTTTGGTGTATCATTTAGGTTTGGTGTATCATCTGCGTTGAGGTGTACCATCTGCGTTGGGGGTGTACCAACTGAATTTAGTATACCATCTTGGTTTGGTGTAAATAAATAAAATTCTACATCCTTAAAAATCATTTTTCTGTGTTTGTGTTATTTTTGGAAAATAAAACTTTTGTAGTTTTCTGAAAAAAAACTTAAAGTCTACCCCTAAAGACTATACCCCTAATATAAAATTGGTATTTTTAAAATTAATATCAAAGTGTAGATTAATATTATAAACTAACCATTAAATCCTAAACATTAAACCTTACCCCTAAAGACTATATCCCAAATATAAAATTGTCAACCCAAACCTAACAAAATAAATTTTACATCTTTAAATATAACTTTTTTTGTGTTTGTCGTATTTTCGAAAATAAAACTTATGTTGTTTTTTGCAAAAAAAATTTGTGGTTTTTTGGGAGAAAAAACTTAAAATGTGGTATTTTTAAGATTAATATCAAAGTGTAAATTAATATTATAAACTAACCATTAAATCCTAAACACTAAATTCTACCCCTAAAGACTATACTCTAAATTTAAAATTGTAAACCCAAACCTAACAAATAAATTCTACATCCTTAAAAACAATTTTTTGTGTTTTTAATATTTTTGAAAATAAAACTTATGTGGTTTTTGGAAAAAATAATTAAAATGTGGTATTTTAGAAAAAAAAACTTAATTATGGTATTTTGAGGAATTTCTATAATTATTTTGTATAAATTAATAATAAAATCAAGTTAAAAAGTTAAAAAGATAAAAAATAAAAAGAAAGAAATAAAGTATCATTGTACAAATATTTTTTTGTGGGATATTTATGTTTGCACAAAAGGTTAAATGAGTCAATTATTGAATTGTCTCTCTAATAGAGAACTGTATTAGAGAAGAGAGAGAAAAATGTCTATTTCACAAATATATTTTATAAAGTGCCTACTTTACAAATTATTCAATGAAAAAGTGTCCATTTTTCTAATTAAATCTTTTTTATTCATAAATCGAGAACATAATTTGTTAGTATAACACAACAAAACAAATAGCGAGTTTTTAGATTGGACCACTAATTCACCAAACGAAAAAGAAAAATAAAAAAACCCTCAGATGCAACAAATAGTCCAGAATGAAGTTTTTTTTTTTCTTTTTTGAACAAAGAAAGTTTGTTAAGTTGTTGCTATTGCACATTTCTTTCTCATTGTCCAGAAGGCAGTATAGTATCGGTTCTGCAACACACAAACACACACAACATTACAAACTAAACCACCTTTTGATCCGAAATCAACCACCCAAATATAGATTCAGATAATGGAATTCCAAAGAATAAAGATAATCAAATCCAGAGGGACATGAAAAATCTGACCTGCATCATAGCCCGGGGATTTGTAGTGTAAGTTGTTTCAATTGTACTTTCTTTCTGCAAATGTAAGAACAAGCACTGAGTGTGGAAGAACATGAGATTTTTAATTTTAGGTACATGTCATTATCATAGAGTAGATTATTACCTCAATCACGAATCCATAATGTGTAGCAACCCTCTTTACATCCTCCAAACTTAACTCGATTGACATTTCCTAAGGAGAAACAAGAAATATATTGTGATATCTAAGTTATGGCAAGATCATAGGGCAAGTCCAATGCTTACATTTCCGTGGCCATATGTGTCCGCAAAATGATACAACAGTGGTCCTAAATTTATCCAAACCTGATGGAAAATTAATTAAGATATGTCAGGAGCAAAGAAGAAAAAAAGATCAAAGGAGAAAGAAAAAGGATCAATGGTGAAAGGAAAGAATGTGACAGGTAAATTACCCCTCCGTCTTTTAAGATCTTGGATATGGTTTCAATGTACTCGATGATGTTATGAGCAGTGTCAATGAAAAAGCAAGTAACAACTGCATCCCACATTCCTGAAAATTCAGTATTAACGGTTACAATTAAAAAAAAAAGGAATGGTGTATTGGCTTAAAACCACAAGGAAGTAGCCACGGTTTCTTCTTACCTGCATGACTTGATTCATTGTATACTTCAACAAAATCACCACCACACATTGAGAAACCTTCTGTTATTCCTGCACTGCTCACAAAATGTTTACATAAACCTTTTTAGTAAAGTGACATAAATGAAATCACCAATTCAAGTTGCTTAATCCCTTTTGGCTGAATTCCCTTGTGTTTTTACGAGGAAAATAGATAAGTCTTTATACCTAAAACTACCAACACATTCCAAAACCCATAGATGAGTCTTGTGGTTCGATAAAGCATACCTTGCAGGATGAATATCTGGAATAGCAATAGGGCGAAGTTGATCATTGTCAGAAAGCGAATTGCAGTTGCTGTGTATCCAGGGGTATAAAGTCCACTCACCAGGGTCTTCTGTACTGATGAAAACAAACAAAAATAACAAGATGAGGAAAACTCAAATCTTAAAAACTACCTTAACTAAAGTTAGAGATACGTCACAGAAGATATCAAATAGCGGACTCTCCAAAAGCAATTTAGAAAAACAGTTTGAATTTTAGAGGTTAGCTGATGGGAAAATAAAATAATGCGAATTACTGAATTGGGAATAAATTGATTTCTATTTTTCTGAAGCAAATGGATGACCAAATATCTCAACAAAAGATAATGTATAAGTAAGAAAATCTTACTTATTAAGAATGAAACTTGAGCATATCATCATGTAGTATGAAAATTCATTTCCTTGGCATATGAAACCTGCTCAAGGGTACAGAATTGTTAAATACTTTATTATCATCAAGTCTACAAAAACATTACTTCTGCATTGCATACCTAGACAAGAAATTTCAAGGGCCAGACGTCCAAGTCCAGCACCAGGGACTAAACAGGCAGGAGGAGTGCTGCAAATCATATATTGTTAACTTTGTAAGCAGAGTGAATGTAGCAGGTACTATAAATGTTCAATCAAATTATTCAGTTCGTCCTGTCTCTTTAGTCAAGTCTCTATAACGGGACTTTGTGGATCAGACAACAAGCCACCAGATTTGGATATTGAATAGTAAAGACAAAAGTACTTTTTCCACAAACTCAGAATGCATTGATATGAGGTCAGAGACCCAAAAGTCAGGAACAAATAGCTGTAACACGGTGTACCTATCCTTCTGACGATTAGGAAACAAGGAATCAAGCTCTTCAAGGATAGGCTTGTAACATTGATCTCGTTCTCTCTGACCCTGTGAGTAAAAAGAATATACCACAAAATTTAATATAAAATTAAAGAAAGGATCCAAGTACATCATTTTCAGAATAAAATGACAAACAAAAGTATGGCTACCTCTGCTGCCCAGTCTCGAACTATATTTCGTATTATACAACGAACCTGTGTTAGAAAACAACAAAATAATGAA
>NC_025691.1:4211082-4224907 GCF_000633955.1 Camelina sativa
TATCATCAAGTCTACAAAAAAATTACTTCTGCATTGCATACCTAGACAAGAAATTTCAAGGGCCAGACGTCCAAGTCCAGCACCAGGGACTAAACAGACAGGAGGAGTGCTGCAAATCATATATTGTTAACTTTGTAAGCAGAGTGAATGTAGCAGGTACTATAAATGTTCAATCAAATTATTCAGTTCGTCCTGTCTCTTTAGTCAAGTCTCTATAACGGGACTTTGTGGATCAGACAACAAGCCACCAGATTTGGATATTGAATAGTAAAGACAAAAGTACTTTTTCCACAAACTCCGAATGCATTGATATGAGGTCAGAGACCCAAAAGTCAGGAACAAATAGCTGTAACACGGTGTACCTATCCTTCTGACGATTAGGAAACAAGGAATCAAGCTCTTCAAGGATAGGCTTGTAACATTGATCTCGTTCTCTCTGACCCTGTGAGTAAAAAGAATATACCACAAAATTTAATATAAAATTAAAGAAAGAATCCAAGTAAATCATTTTCAGAATAAAATGACAAACAAAAGTATGGCTACCTCTGCTGCCCAGTCTCGAACTATATTTCGTATTATACAACGAACCTGTGTTAGAAAACAACAAAATAATGAAAATTTTAAAGTATAGCTTGGTGAGAAATACACACAACAACGCAACAAACATATGCAATTGTACTGGTATACATATCACCTCTATCATGTGCATATGCAAACGTGTAAGAAGGTGTATTTATGCTCAACAGGATTCATCTCCAAATGCAAATTTACATGAGGAAACCGAAACCCCCATATTTCCAAACTGCCTAATGGAACTTATAGAGATTGAGAATAGATATTAAAAGGATGCCTTACAATACTATCTCACACTACCAAAGCTCTTATACAATTATTAACTATCTAGGAGTGAGAAAAGCAAATATTATCAGCCAAAAAAAAAGTGAAAAAGCATACCTTATCTACATCAACTAAAGGAACATGTGTCTGTATCGATGAATCCAACCAATTATGGGACGAAAATGATACCTAAGAAAGAAAAGAGGACCATAAGAATTAGAAAAAAAAAAAGATGAATTATGAAAATTTCATAGTCATGGAGTATGATCCAAAATTATACACAACAAAGCCTATGCTTGACAGTAGAACGTGTCTGAATATAGACTACCAGGTAAAATTCAAGAATATCAGGAAAATATTCATGTGATTCTTTAAAGATCTATTATAACTGATATAATAACTAAAGAATCTGGGCAATGCTAGTCATCGTCAACACGTTTTCTGGAAGGAACTGAGGTATAAGAGTATATGAGTTCTGAGTTCGCATTACACTGCTATGGTCATGATTTAACTGGCCTCCATCACATTCACATGTCTTATTATTGATTTTTGTGTCTGCAGAGTGATCCTTGGGAGAATGATCATGAGCTTCCTTCCTTTGAAGCTCCTGCATTAATACAAATAAATTTATAGATTGTAGATGAAAAGAGTAAAGTTCCAATGACTTGATCTGACCTCAATAGACACTCCTGCTATTGGCTCACGAATGTGTTTGCTTTCCTCCTGATATGTACAACTATTGGTCAAGGCCGGCTGGCAAGAAGAGTCGTGCCTTTCATCTAGAGTATATTTCTCATGTGGAGCACATTCTAAATTTGAGTCTTCACAACCATCAAGTTCCTGACTCAAATCTATAGGTGGCTCAAAAGCCTGCCAAGTGATTATGAATTACATTATTACATGACATAAATTGTAGATTTTCTAGCATATCAAGCATTTCCATTTAAAATTACGAATCATTAACCAAAAAAGTAGCATGAAGTAACTGAAACACCAAGGGAATTAGAGGAAGAAATGTCTGCAACTGACCTGAAGCATATTATCTATGAAAAGTGAATTCGCCGATACACACCTGCAACAACAAATTCCAACAACTTACTAACCTTTTAAATAAGACTATGCTTATGATATCTGGAAAAAACACAGACATGATACAAATAATTCAAGTTCAACTATAGTTGCAAGTTTAGTGTGCAAGCATGAGAAAGAAGAATTATAAGAGCCACGAAACTCATAAAACTTAGGAAATCAATACTTAATTAGTCCAACTTTCAGAGAGTAGTAGATATATGTAAAACAGTGTTGAAAAATATGAAAGGATGAAATGCAGTAATGCCAACTCCAAGGACTTGCTTGTAACACGTTTAGATTGTCCCTAACCTCAATCTCTCCAGGGCATATCATTATTGTAACAAAAATATCATTTTTAACTACAAAAGTTAATGAAAACGTTTAGCAGCATCAGGAATCTTCAAGAAGCAACTAATCGTATGTGAAGTTTGAAGCAACTATAAGAAAAAAAGAAACATCTACTGGTTTTAGAGTTTACTTTCTTAATCTTTGAAACTTCATAGGGAAATGGGGTACCAATGCCTGGACAAGGAAAAAAGGCATCACTGAATTTCGTTAGTTCTATTATAAGTTTACAACTATAAGCAAACAAAAAATTTCAACTTGACTTGAAATCATTTGGTGATCTCTAAACCGCTATGCATCGTAAGCATTTCATATTGTAAATTATGCTACAGAAATAGATCATTAACATATAATATCAATTTGGTAACACAACAAAGAACAAACTGAACAGAAACAAGAACTTCCATTTTCCTCTAGACGCAACTATGGGAAACCACATTTAAAGACATTTTTAGTAGAAACATGCTACTACTATCTCTCTAATAATCATATATCACATTTCCTCAAGGCTAGAAACCAAGCAACAGAAATTACCTTGTGTGCAGGAGACAGCTTCCGATATGATCTTTCCCATCTTTTCAGATCCTCTTCTGAAGCCTCGGCATAACTGTAAACAGTTCCAAACACAAGGAAAGTAAATGATGCAGAACCTTAAAACCTAAGCCGCCCTACAATTACAAAACGCACAACTCAACCAAGAATAACCCCAGAAGAAAACTAACAACATTCAAAGTCCAACTTCTACAGGAGGCTTCAAACGAACCGTGAAATCCAAAATTTGATCAGCAAATCTCGGACTATGTAACCAAATAACAAATACAAATAAAAAGTAATGACCTTTAGCATTCACCTTACACTAGCTAGAGAAAACAAAAATAAAAGTATTCTCTCAAGAATCAAAGTAGGACGTATTCTTATTTACGCATGAAGTTCATCAAACCAAAATCAAGTTCCCATAACTTAACACCACTACTACTAAACCCTAAACTAAAAAAAATCAAGAACACAGTACCAATCCAGAATTGTGATTCGAAATTCAAATCAATCAGACAATTCTCCATGAACATATTTGCCAATCCAGGTAACACGTATGAAACGATGTAAAAGCCGAATAAAGGATGAGAGAAAATAAATATATATACTTGAGGTAAGCACTGATAATGCGGCGGAGAGATTGGGCTTCGAGAGCTTCTTCAAGCGTCTTCTGACGGCGTATTTTCTCCTCCTCTTCATCATCTATTTTCCTCGCCGTCTGCGTTTCCGGCTCCATATCTGTGACTATTCCCGGTGCCGGTGCCGGCGCCGTCTCCGTCTCCGACATGGTGGCTCTTTTGTTTTGGAGTTTGGTCGTCCTCGTCTTCTTATACGCTGAAACGGTTTCTTTTTTTTTTCATTCCTTAATGGGCCTAGCCTTAGCCCATTTTGTGTACTAGATAATAAAATTAAAAAACGTACAGTATATTGGAGAAATAAATACGTAATCCAAACGCTAAAACTGTTTCTGATTTGCTTCTGAAACGGTTACAATTTTGATTATTAATGTGATTCATACATTCACAAGTAACTAGTGTAGGGGAGAGAGAGGTCAAAGGTTTTCGTTTAGCTTTAAATAAAAATGAGTCAACACTTAAACACTGTCACTATGTCACTGAGTGTTCTAGCGAGTGGCCACTGAGCAAAAGCCAAAAGGATAACGAACGAGAACACAGTTTATTTAGTTTAACAACACAAAAAAAAAAAAGGGTATGTTTTGAGATCGGACTGTAAATTCATTATAAACATACCAAAGTGCAACACAAAAACAACTCCAGAATGGAATACATAGTTTTAGACTTTTAGGGATGTTTGGTTTAAGTTGTTAAATAGCACACTTCTTCCTCATTGTCCAGAAGACAGAATAGTAGCGGTTCTGCAACACACAACATCACAAATAAGTCCACCTTTTGATCCAAAAACCAATTATAGAAACATACAATTAGTTTGAGCTTAGAGAGACTAGAGATGATGAAATCCTGACCTTTTGCATAGACCGGGGATTTGCACAGTACGTTGTGTCAATTGTTCTTTCTTTCTGTAAATGTAGAACAAGCACTGAGTGTGAAAGAACGAACATGTCACGTTATATTCTTAACAAGATAATGTCATTATACCTCAATCTCAAACCCATAATGCGAAGCAACTCTCTTTACATCCTCCAAACTTAGCTCGATCGAAATTTCCTAAGTATTCACACAAAAAAAAAAAAAAAAAAATTNGTAAAATTTTTAACAAGATTGTAGGACAAGTCCAAAGCTTATATATTACATTTTCCAGGCCAAGTATGTCCGCAAAGTGATAACACAGAGGTTCTAAATTTATCCAAACCTGATGTAAAAATCAATATAGACAGTCCAAAGCAATGATAGATCAAATGCCTTGAGAAAAGAGTGGTAAAGAAGAAACTATACTCCTCCGTCCTTTACGACTGTGGATATCGTTTCGATGTACTCGATGATATTACGAGTCGTGTCGATGAAAAAACAAGTCACAACTGCATCCCACATCCCTGAAAAATTCACTGATACTGGTTACATTACAAGTGTATGTGTGTGTCGTGTACTTGGAATGAACAATATATAGCATGTTGGCTTAAACCAAAAGAGAAAGTAGTCACTGTTTCCATACCCGCTTGACTTGATTCATTGAATACTTCAAGAAAATCGCCACAACACATAGAGAAACCTTTTGTTACTCCTACACTGCTCACATAATAAGTTTACATCAACTTTTTTCAGTCAAGTGAAATAAACAAATTTTTACCAATACAAATTGCTTAATGCCTGTTGATTGAGACGCATGCATACCTAGCACTGGCCGGCCCTGACCTAAAGCTCGTAAAGCAAGGGCTTTAGGCGCCAAATTATATGAACGATTTAAGGGGCATCATATTTGAAAGCGCTTTAGTAGTACAGTGGTTAAGTACCCAACTTGTTGTCACAAGTTCGAACCTTGGGAGTAGCAGATTTTGTAACATTTTTTTCTCAGTGTTTGTTAATGGGCAAAAAAAAAAAAAAATTGGCTTTAGGCAACAAAGTTAGTCGGGCCGGCCTCAGGAATAGAAATAGGACGTAGTTGATCATCTTCCGAGTGAGAATTGCAGTTGGTGTATATCCAGGGGTATACTGTCCACTCATCAGGCACTTTTGTACTGATGAGAAAAAAACAAACAGAGGAATATTTGTTGACCAAAAAAAAAAACAGAGCAATATTCAAACTGGAACTGAAAGCAAGAAACTGAGGCTATTAATAAAATATGATCAAGAAAGTAAGAATCTCTTACTAATTGAGAATAAAACTTGAGCATATCATCATGTAATATAAAAACTCATTTCCTACGCTTCTGAAACCTGTTCCAATGTTCAAGATTTATTACATTCCTCATTGCCCTCAAAGCTACAAAAAAATAAAATAAAATAAAAAATAATACTCCATTGCATGCCTAGACAAGAAATTTCAAGGGCCAGACGTCCAAGTCCAGCACCAGGGACTAAACAGGCAGGAGGAGTGCTGCAAAATCATATATTGTTAATTAACTTTGTAAGCAGAGTGAATGTAGCAGGTAATAAAATGCTCAATCAAATAATAGTAACACGGTGTACCTCTCCTTCTGACGATCAGGAAACAAGGAATCAAGCTCTTCAAGGATAGGCTTGTGGCATTCATCTCGTGTGGTCTGACCCTGTAAGTAAAAACAACAGCTAAAGTTGCGATATGATTCTCAAGAAAGAATGTGACATTAACAGAAGAAAATGACAACCAAAAATATGGTTACCTCTGCTCCCCAGTCTCGAACTATATTCCTTAGTACCCAGCGAACCTATGTCAGAATACAACAATATCATGTAATAGACTGGTGAGCAAAACACACAACAAATGCAGTTGTACTGGTGTGCGTGTAAACTCTATCATTCATCAACCATAGTAAAGTGAAAAAGCATACCTTATCTACATCAACGAGAGGAACATGTGTCTGTAACGACGAATCCAACAAATCATGAGATGAAAATGATACCTAAGAAATAAAAGAGGAACATTATAACTAGGAAGGCACTAACTATAGTAAACCCGTTTCCTGGAAGGAACTGAGGTATATAAAAGCATATATATGAGTTGGTATTTCACTGACATGATCATGATTTAACTGGCTTCCATCAAATTCACATGTCTTATTATTGATTCTTGTGTCTGCAGAGTGATTCTTGTGTGAATAATCATAACCTTCCATCCTTTGAAGCTGCATTTATAAAAAGAAATTAAAGTTATTTGTAAATGAAATAAAGGAGAAAACTTTCCATGTCGTGATCTGACCTCGATAGACAGTACTCCTGTTTTTCCCTTGCCCATGTGTTTACTCAAGTCTAGAGAAGGCTCAAAAGCCTGCCAAGTAAATTATAAAATTACATCATTTACATGACATGACTTGAGTTGTGGCAAAAAGAAGAAATGTCACAAACTAACCTCAAGCATATTCAATATGAAATGTGAATTCGTCCATATACACCTGCAAGAAAAAATTCCAACAATATACTTACTGAAAATTCCAAATCATATATATACATCAAAGTAAGGTTTCACTTTTTCCTTATTGGTCCACTTTAGCAATGCAGTTAAAAAAAATATTTATTTTAAATCACAAATTAAAAATATTTAAACATGACATTTAATTCACATTTTAATATAAAACTGAAATTATATAAATTATGCATTAACTATATTTCTCCACTCAAGTGTATTAAACCACATAATAAGTTAGAATTGTAACTCCTATCTATATTTCTCCACTTAATTGTATTAAAACACATAATAAATTAGAATTGTAACTCCTATTTTCCTAAATATAATTTTACATCACTTCTATTCCTATAAATACTCTCATATACATAAAAGTAAGGTTTCACTTTTTCCTTATTGGTCCACTTTAGCAATGCAATTAAAAAAATTATTTATTTTAAATCACAAATTAAAAATATTTAAACATGACATTTAATTCACATTTTAATATAAAACTGAAATTATATAAATTATGCATTAACTATATTTCTCCACTTAATTGTATTAAAACACATAATAAATTAGAATTGTAACTCCTATTTTCCTAAATATAATTTTACATCACTTCTATTCCTATAAATACTCATTCTCTCATTCTTTCATTTTCTCATTCTCTCATCCTCTTCAACTATATCTCAAATCTTTTTTTTGTTTTGTTTTGTGTTTTTTGTTGGTGTTGTTGATATTGTTGTTGTATGTGTTAAAAAATCAATTCAAATATCATTGTAAAAGCTTAATTCTAAATTAAATAGTTGGAGTTTGTAAGAGATATATATATTACATTGTTTTGATGTTTTAAAAAGTTTATCTCCATTGTCTATTTTAGATTATCATCTTATAAGTAATCATTTTTATACTCTTTTATTATTCATCCCACAAGGTCATGAGGTTGAAAAGATCCATGTCTAATTCTATATTCTCTTCTAGCACTCAAATTTAAATGGAGTAATATATAGAAAAAGAATATAATTAACACATAATAAATTAGAATTGTAACTTTTATTTTTCTAAATATAATTTTACATCACTTCTATTCCTATTAATACCCATTCTCTTATTCTCTCATTCTTTCACTCTCTCATCCTCTTCTACTATATCTCAAATCTTTTTGTTTTGTTTTGTTTTGTGTTTTTTTTGTTGTTATTGTTGTTATTGTTAAAAAAATCAAATCAAATATCATTGTAAAAACAATCTATATATACATTGTTTTGATGTTTTAAATGGAGTAAAATATAGAAAAATAATATAATTTTTAAAATATACCATCTAATTAAACCCTCTAAAGATGAAACTATTAGTATGAAATCTAGCAATATAATTTAAATTGATGAGTAAAAAAAAGAGAAACCAAAACGATAGAAGTTTTCCTTGAGATTTTAAAAAATCTTTAGATTGAAGTTCATATGATGTTGTTATAGGAAAACTAATTTAGTTTGTCACTTACAAAATAATATGAATTTTGGATGTTTATGTATGAGTTTATATCAAGGGTACCCGTCCCGTGCCCAGCCCTACAAAAAACCAATTAATGTGTAAGTTAAAAATTGAATAGGAATATTTATACATAATATTTTTATACATGGTTACTATTTTTTTGATCATTTTGTTTGATACAATTTTACTATAATACAATCTTAAAAAAAAATCTATTATTTGATTATGTTATTGTTAATAGAAAAGAACAAAATACTGTATTATTTTTATAAATATTCAGAAATATAACAAAAATTACTATGCATGCAACCACGCATTGTGTGGACATTTAATCATATACATTAATGCATACTTTAAATTCATTCTTTACAACTAAATTATTAACTGAAATTACATAAATTATAAATAGACATTTTCTCCTCCATTCATTTTTATTTAAACACACTATTAATTATAATTGTAACTCTTCTAATTTAATTATTTTAGAAATGTAACTTTCATCACTTTTTATCCTATAAATAACCATTCCCACATACTTCTCCACCATATCTCAAATCTTAAATATTTTCTTTCTTTTTTATATTGTTCTTAAGAGTTTGATTATATTTTTTGTTTACTATATATTTTACATTGTCTTGAATTTTATTGTTTCTTTGTTTTATTTACTTCTTCTTTTTTTCTTTATTTTCTTATCTTATTTTGATTTACAGGGTCCTATATACATATCGCAAATGAGAATAATAAACAAACTAGAGCACCATTATTATTATTATTTTTTGAATCATAAAAGGAAATGGTGCTGCCCAGGATTGAACCGGAGACCTTTTGCGTGTAAGGCAAACGTGATAACCACTACACCACAGCACCATTATGTTAATTGTTATATATTGTTTTGGCCAACAATTATATAGACAACATATTGTTCCAATTACTTCTTCTGCTTACATGTGCAATGGTTTTCCTGAATCGCTCTTCAACATCTAAACACAATAACAAAACCAAAAAACAAAAACTCAGTCGCCTCATAATTTTTACGTTAAATAACAGAACTAAGGGCTAAAAATAATACTACAGTATAAATCATAAATTTTATCCATAAAAATTCTAATGATTTTGTTCACATGAACTTTTTATGTTACAACTAACGTCCACTAATACTTTTGGCCAAAAAAATACAAAGCATATACATCAAACATTGCTTGTCCGTACTCCATATGTAGAACAATTTCAATCGAAAATCCCATCTGGTAATACCGTGTGTTTATTTTTAAAAAAAATTGAACTTGTCGATTCAAAAGGACTAATCGATTGAAGATTTAAGAAAAAGAAAAAAAAAATCGAAGTCTGAAAATATTAAATCTAAACAATTAGTACAAATTAACTAAAGATTCTAATAATCCGTCATAACGGAATCATCTCTCATATCCCGAGAAATACAAAATCGCTTTTGTAATAAGGAAAAGAAAAAGAAATTAAAAGTAATTCGTCAAAGGTTCTTTCATCTTTGTGGTTCATATGGTTTACAATTTACCAGTCAATAAATCAGTTCAATTTAATCGGTATTCGGTTCAATGTGCTCTTCTATCAAAGTAATTCGTCAAGGCCCGTTTAAGTTTTTTTTCTTAAGTTAAGTTGCAGTTTAATTACGGAGCTCTTGTGACAAAAAAAAAAAAAATTACGGAGCTCGGCCCATCTCATGCACGTTTATCTCTTTTTTTTTTATGTATATATTTTTGTTTTCGAGTAACTAAGAGTACACATAGTATTTTTCAAACCTGTATCAACTATCAACTATCAACTATCATATATTCATATCATGTCCATAAATCAAATCATATCAAATTTTAACATAGACGACTAAACCGGATCGAAAAGCAAGAAGACTCAAACCAACTCCTGAATCGCAGACCCAAGAGCGCGGTTAGGGACAAGATTGGTGTGAGAAAGCTTGAGATTTGTCATTGGTGATGTATTGTGACCTGTGTTAAACCATCACGCAATAGCTTCTGCTTCGTATGTATATCTATCAGCTGTTAATTGTGGATCTTTCATAACCTCCTGCGAATGATAAACCACATAAACATTAAACATACATATATTAATTACTAGTATATATAAAGCGAGCCTGTGACGATACTTTATCTAAAACTACAAGATGATAGTGAAATTATTATCTACTGATCATAATTATTAACAAGAGCTTCAGAAAAAAAAATTGAAGTCTTAAGATTAAACTAAGTACTTGAGGTAAGCACTGATGATGGCGGGAAGAGATTTGGCTTCGAGAGCTGCTAGAACAGGCTTCTTTTGAGGGAGTATTTTCTCTTCCTTTTCTTCATCATACACTTCCCTCGACTTCTCTATCAATTCTTTTTTTTTCTATCAATTCTGTTACGTTTGTCGTGGTTGTAACCATTTCCGGTGCCGTCTCCGTCGGTGTCATCTCCATGGTGGAATCTTCTTCAGTTTCTGATGTTTTTTTTTTTGAATGTAATGTTAAATTATATTTAAAAGAGAGCTTTGGTACAACTAAAGCATCAGTTTCTTATGTGTTCAAGAAAAGTATACAAAATCAAATTCTAGAACCTAGCCATATGAGTAATCCATCGTCGTAACGCCGATCCCCCATGAGACCTATCACAATAAGTTGATCTCTGATCTGCTTGTCAATTCGTTGAATAAGACGAGAGGCAGGGTTCGGTGGCTCGCCATGCTTCCTCCCATTTCTCTCATGCCATAGAGTATACACCGTCACCTGTAAAACAGAACGGGCTAGGTAGCAAATCTTTCGATCTTGCCAGTTGCTACAAGCTGCAACAACCACCGAATGCCAACTTGTGGAGAATCGAGTTTTGTATATATTCTTTGCAGTAGCTTGCCAAACCTCAGAGCAAAAGTGACAAGAGAAAAACAAGTGGTCGCGAGATTCCATGGTGTTGTTGCAGAAGACACAGTTCCTCAGATCTGCCCGGGACCATTGCACAATTCGATCTCCAGTTGAGAGTCTAATGCGGACTGCCAACCAAGTGCAAAAAGAATGTTTTGGCGTGGAGTGGGTAAACCAAACGCATTTGTGCCAGCTCACCTCTACAGCCGTAGTGCGTATTTGCTTCCAAGTTTCTTTGGAGGAGAATGTCGAGCTTCCTATGGAATGTGCGTGGTTTTAATAAAGATTCAAAACATTCTGTAGTGAAGGATTGGATGATGCAGTCTAACTTTCAGTTTGGTTGTATCATTGAGACGAGAGTTACAGAGAGAAAGGCTGAGAGGATTGTGGAGAAAGTTTTTCCAGGGAGGTCTTTTATTTCGAATTATGATTATCACCGTCTGGGTCGGATTTGGGTTGTTTGGAGTCCACGGGTTCGGTTGACACCATGTTTCACTAGCCCCCATATGATTACTTGCTCCGTTTTGATGGACGGTCAGGATGAGGAATTTTTTGTTTCTTTTGTGTATGGTTTTAACCTTGCAGCGGNTTCAGTTTCTGATGTTTTTTTTTTTGAATGTAATGTTAAATTATATTTAAAAGAGAGCTTTGGTACAACTAAAGCATCAGTTTCTTATGTGTTCAAGAAAAGTATACAAAATCAAATTCTAGAACCTAGCCATATGAGTAATCCATCGTCGTAACGCCGATCCCCCATGAGACCTATCACAATAAGTTGATCTCTGATCTGCTTGTCAATTCGTTGAATAAGACGAGAGGCAGGGTTCGGTGGCTCGCCATGCTTCCTCCCATTTCTCTCATGCCATAGAGTATACACCGTCACCTGTAAAACAGAACGGGCTAGGTAGCAAATCTTTCGATCTTGCCAGTTGCTACAAGCTGCAACAACCACCGAATGCCAACTTGTGGAGAATCGAGTTTTGTATATATTCTTTGCAGTAGCTTGCCAAACCTCAGAGCAAAAGTGACAAGAGAAAAACAAGTGGTCGCGAGATTCCATGGTGTTGTTGCAGAAGACACAGTTCCTCAGATCTGCCCGGGACCATTGCACAATTCGATCTCCAGTTGAGAGTCTAATGCGGACTGCCAACCAAGTGCAAAAAGAATGTTTTGGCGTGGAGTGGGTAAACCAAACGCATTTGTGCCAGCTCACCTCTACAGCCGTAGTGCGTATTTGCTTCCAAGTTTCTTTGGAGGAGAATGTCGAGCTTCCTATGGAATGTGCGTGGTTTTAATAAAGATTCAAAACATTCTGTAGTGAAGGATTGGATGATGCAGTCTAACTTTCAGTTTGGTTGTATCATTGAGACGAGAGTTACAGAGAGAAAGGCTGAGAGGATTGTGGAGAAAGTTTTTCCAGGGAGGTCTTTTATTTCGAATTATGATTATCACCGTCTGGGTCGGATTTGGGTTGTTTGGAGTCCACGGGTTCGGTTGACACCATGTTTCACTAGCCCCCATATGATTACTTGCTCCGTTTTGATGGACGGTCAGGATGAGGAATTTTTTGTTTCTTTTGTGTATGGTTTTAACCTTGCAGCGGATCGAAAGCCTTTGTGGGAGGACTTGAGACATCATCACGACTCACCTCTTTTCTCTAATAAAGCATGGATGGTATTTGGTGACTTTAATGAAATTCTCAAGGCAGAGGAGCATTCTTGCTATGATACGGATCCTTCTATTCCAGTGGGGATGAAGGATTTTCAGGAGGTTGTCTCCTATTGCTCTCTTAGTGATATTCAATCACATGGGCCTTTGTATACTTGGTGTAACAAAAGGGACGAATCAGAGCTTATATGCAAAAAACTCGACCGTGTCTTGGTAAATGATACATGGCTCACTGAGTTCCCGCAGGTTTATGGTGTTTTTGAGGCAGGAGGATGTTCAGATCATCTCAGGTGTAGAATCCAAATTGGGGCAGAACAACTTAAACCGCGAAAACCTTTTAAGTTCACTAATGCTCTGGCTTCGGACAAGAGTTTTCTTCCCATGGTTCAGGCTCATTGGGATACCACTGCAACACTATATCACTCAACCTCCGCTACGTTTCGATTTTCCAAAAAGCTTAANAGGTCTTTTATTTCGAATTATGATTATCACCGTCTGGGTCGGATTTGGGTTGTTTGGAGTCCACGGGTTCGGTTGACACCATGTTTCACTAGCCCCCATATGATTACTTGCTCCGTTTTGATGGACGGTCAGGATGAGGAATTTTTTGTTTCTTTTGTGTATGGTTTTAACCTTGCAGCGGATCGAAAGCCTTTGTGGGAGGACTTGAGACATCATCACGACTCACCTCTTTTCTCTAATAAAGCATGGATGGTATTTGGTGACTTTAATGAAATTCTCAAGGCAGAGGAGCATTCTTGCTATGATACGGATCCTTCTATTCCAGTGGGGATGAAGGATTTTCAGGAGGTTGTCTCCTATTGCTCTCTTAGTGATATTCAATCACATGGGCCTTTGTATACTTGGTGTAACAAAAGGGACGAATCCAAGCTTATATGCAAAAAACTCGACCGTGTCTTGGTAAATGATACATGGCTCACTGAGTTCCCGCAGGTTTATGGTGTTTTTGAGGCAGGAGGATGTTCAGATCAT
>NC_025691.1:4231891-4261647 GCF_000633955.1 Camelina sativa
TTCCCATGGTTCAGGCTCATTGGGATACCACTGCAACACTATATCACTCAACCTCCGCTACGTTTCGATTTTCCAAAAAGCTTAAGTCTCTCAAGCCGGAGATTAAAAGGTTAAGCAGAAACCGTTTTGGGGACCTGACTAAAAAAACCAGAGAGGCATTTGAAAAGCTCTGTAAGTTGCAACTTGCTGTACACTTGAACCCCACTGGGTTGGCTATGAGAAACGAGTCAGCTGCTTACCACAAATGGATGCACTTATCGGGATTGGAAGAGCGTTTTTTAAAACAGCGGTCAAAGTTACATTGGTTAAAGGTTGGTGATGGCAATAATAAGATTTTCCATAGAGCTGCAAAACTTCGTCAAATGCGTAATGCAATTAAGGAGATACAAAGTCCAGACGGTACGATAATTGACTCCCAAGAGGGGCTGAAGGTCAAAGCAGAGAGGTTTTTCCGTGAGTTCCTTACTCATAAGCCGTCCCAGTACACAGGTATGTCTGAGGAGGAATTGAAAGAACTGCTACCTTATCGCTGTTCGGAGGCTGACAAGTCTCAACTTGTTCGAGAGGTTTCTGCAGAAGAGATTAAGAATGTGTTGTTTGCTATGCCGCGAGATAAAAGCCCGGGACCTGACGGGTTTACTGAGGTGTTCCTAAGGGAGACATGGTCTATTATCAAGGAAGATTTTATTGTCGCAGTTCAGTCTTTCTTCGTGTATGGTTTCATCCCTAAAGGAGTCAATACAACAATCCTTGCTCTCATTCCTAAGAAGACAGAGGCTAAGGAAATGAAAGACTATCGACCTATATCTTGCTGCAATGTGATTTATAAAGTAATCTCGAAAATAATTGCTAATAGGCTGAAGCTCTTACTCCCAAACTTCATTGCTCCTAATCAATCCGCTTTTGTCAGAGGCAGACTGTTGATGGAAAATGTCCTGCTTGCTTCGGAAGTGGTCAAAGATTATCACAAAGACACTATTACTCCCATATGGCCTTTCTTGTGCATTTGATTCAGTTCAATGGCCTTTCTTGCTTTCCACGCTTTCTGCGTTAGGATTTCCTCCGCAGTTTATCAAATGGATTGAACTCTGTGTCACCACAGCCTCTTTCTCAGTGCAGGTCAATGGTGAACTGGCCGGTCTATTCCGTAGTGCGAGAGGACTGAGGCAAGGCTGTCCTCTATCTCCATATCTGTTCGTTATTTGTATGCATGTTCTGTCCCATTTGTTGGATAAGGTAGCTCTGGAGCAACGCATAGGCTATCACCCCCACTGTCAAAAACTGCTGCTAACACATTTGTGTTTTGCTGATGACTTGTTGGTTTTTACAAATGGCACTAAAAGTTCAATTGAGGGTACTTTGCAGATTTTTGAGCACTTTGAAGCGGTTTCTGGGCTTCAGATTAGTTTGGAGAAATCTACTCTGTATATGGCAGGTGTTAGTGACACGGTCAGAGAGGATATCCTTCTCTCTTTCCCCTTTGCTTCAGGCAATCTACCTGTTCGATACCTTGGTCTGCCTCTTCTCACCAAGCGGATGACAACCTCTGATTACAGGCCTCTCATAGAGCGTGTTAAGGATCGCATAAGCAGTTGGACAAAACGGCACCTCTCGTTTGCGGGACGACTACAACTTATCGCTTCTGTTATTCATAGCTTGACTAATTTTTGGATGTCTGCTTTCAGGCTACCCAGTTCGTGCATTCATGAAATTGATAGTCTCTGTTCTGCATTTTTGTGGTCAGGACCCAGTTTGAACCCAAAAAAGGCCAAAGTGGCATGGTGTGAGGTATGTACTCTAAAGGAAGAAGGGGGTTTAGGTTTGCGATCATTGAAGGAAGCCAACAAAGTAAGCTGTCTAAAGCTTATTTGGAGACTGCTCTCGACAAAGTCCCTCTGGGCTCAATGGTTGCGAATCTACTTGATTAATAAAGGATCATTTTGGTCAATCAAGGAGACTACTACTTTAGGGTCTTGGATGTGGAAGAAGATCCTGAAATATCGTCAACTTGCTTATGATTTTGTTTCCTACGAGGTGCATGGGGGTTCGCAGGTTTCATTTTGGCATGATAACTGGTCCTCTCTCGGCTGCCTAATAGTTACTGCAGGACAGCGAGGCTGTATTGACATGGGTATCGGTCTCTACGCAACCATTGCGGAGGTTGTCATGACTCACCGTCGACGACACCATCGCAATGCATGGTTCAACCAGGTAGAGCAGATTATCGATCGGTTGCGTACACAAGAACTAGGGACATGGGATGACATTGTGCTCTGGAAGGGTAAGGGGGACTGCTATCGGACCAATTTTAGCACAAAGGATACTTGGGAGGCCATTAGACAACAAAAAACGAAGAACACTTGGAATAGAGGAGTTTGGTTTAAGCATGCTACACCTAAATACTCGTTCCTGGTTTGGCTTGCTCTTAAGAATCGCCTTTCAACAGGTGACCGAATGCAGAAATGGAATGTGGGAGCTCAAACACAGTGCATCTTCTGCAATCACGCCATGGAAACTAGGGACCATTTGTTCTTTACCTGTCATTACTGGAGGGAGGTCTGGTCGGGTCTCAGCTCAAAGTTGCTTCTCACGCGCTACACAAACTCCTGGACTCATCTCATCCCGCTGCTCACGGATACATCACTTGGTAAGGACAAACTTTTTCTACTTCGATACAGCTTTCAGCTTACAGCCCACTTAGTGTGGCTAGAACGCAACAATCGACGAAATGGGACACCCGCCATTCCTTCTGCTCAACTTGCCCGAAGACTTGACCTCCAAATCAGAGACCGGTTACTTTCTATCCAAGAACAAGGAGATGGGCAATTTCGGGACTGCCTGGTGACATGGCTTGCCTCAAGATACCCCTCTCCCTAAGCTAATATCTTTAGTATGTAATATGTAATTCATTTACTTCAACAAACGCTGCACTTGATGTAACAAAGTTTTTTCGAATAAATTTTACATTTTATTCAAAAAAAAAAAAAGAAACTTATCGTTTTTACCTCTCCAGAGGACAACATCCTCACTGGAGTTGTTATGGTCACGTGCTGAATCAAGTTCAGCTTCTATCTGAGTTAGAGTTTAGAGGCGATGTCGACGTTGACGCCGTGAGCCCCACGCATCCGCCACCGTCATATGAACACTTATCCCCATCTCAATAATACCTCGTTCCCCTGCAACATCCACCAAACGACCCATGGTCGACCAATTATCAAACCAAAAAGAAGTCCGGAGACCATTATTGACCTCTGTTTTACACAGGTTTGCCGCAACTTGCCTAAGCTTGAGTAACTTCCTCCACATCCAGGACCCAGCAGTAGTGGACTGCGGAAGAGACCAAAATTTTAGGCGTTTGAGAAGAGTGGTTGTTGTCCATTTCACCCACAAAGACTCTCCCCCCGACACAATACGCCAAATTAACTTCAAACAGCCAACATCATTCATTTCTTTCAGCGACCGTAGTCCCAGCCCACCTTCGTTTTTCGGCTTGCTTACCTCATCCCAAGCAACTTTGGCTTTATGATATGATTTTAAGTCCGGACCAGACCACAAAAAGGCTGCACACAACTTATCCACCTCCTGAATACATTTCCGCGGTAACTGGAATGCAGACAACCAGAAATTATAGATACTCCATAACACTGATTGTACCAAATTCAACCTTCCTGCAAAAGACAGAAAACGAGCTGTCCAAGAACCAATTTTCTGCTTTATCTGCTCAATAAGGGGCAAATAATCAGAAGCAGTGAGACGTTTAGTAACCAATGACAAGCCTAAATATCTCACCGGGAGCTGGCCTACCTCAAAACTCAAACTGTGCTGGATTGCTTGACATTCAAGCTCAGTTAACCCTCCCAAATATATTGTAGACTTCTCCATACTTATCCTCACACCCAAAATCTTTTCAAAACTATCAAAAACCGCCACAATACCCTCTATAGACCGCACTTGACCGTCAGACAGTACCATAAGATCATCTGCAAAGCTTAGGTGTGTAACATATCACCAGCCTCCTTTTCCAACATCCGGGATAACATATCCATGACAATCACAAACAAATAAGGGGAGAGAGAACACCCTTGTCTTAATCCCCTCGAGTTGTTAAAGAAACCTGCAAATTCTCCATTGACTTGAATCGAGAATGAGGTCGTTGTAACACAAAGCATAAGCCAGTGAACAAATTCTGGTGGGATTTCCAAAGTAGTGAGAACATTACAAAGGAAAGGCCGCTGAACAAAATCGAAAGCCTTGGAGATATCGATTTTGATGGCTCACCGATGGGATATGGTGCCTTTATGGTAGTCATTTACTAGTTCAGTAGCCAGAAGAACATCTCAATCAATAGGCGATCTTTAACAAAGGCTGACTGGTTCCCAGCAATGAAAGTTGGCAAGAGCAGCTTCAGTCTTTTTGCCAAGATTTTTGAGATCACTTTGTAAATCATATTACAACAGGAAATGGGTCTGTAGTCTTTCATTTCCCTAGCCTCCTCCTTCTTAGGAATAAGAGCAAAGATAGTAGCATTAGCACCCTTGGGAAGAAAACCTTTGATGAAGAAGGATTGAATGGCAATCACAAACTCCACCTTGATTACATCCCATGCAGCTTTAAAAAACTCCGTGGTAAACCCATCCGGTCTCGGTGATTTGTCGGATGGCATAGAGAACAGAACACTCTTTCTATGTTCTCAAATTGGCATAGAAACGATGTTTTCAAATTGGCTCTTTCGTTATGAATCTTAGTATTGTACTATATAAAGCCTAGTTTCAAAGTTACTGATCGAACTTATCGATCGTGACATTTATGATCAATATTGATAAGTATTACTGTACATAAAACTAAAGAATTTTTGCTATTACTCGATTTACATTAAGTGCATAAGATTACAATCTAACTAGGTAACAACCCACTATGTAAATAGTAAAATAATTATACTGTAATTTCTATTTACAAAATTTATTATACTTATCAATAAAAATATTATTTGGAATCTAAAATTTGTTTGTGTATTATATATTTTTTAGTTTTATTTGAATATGTATTTTTTTATATAATAATTAAGATTTAACCCGTATGAATAATTATAATATCACACCATATGAACCAAGAGTTCTTAAAATTTATTTAAAATATTCTATGAAAATGCAATTAAGTTAGAAGTCTAATATCAGAATTCAATTTTAGGTATTATTGAACTTTTTGAAAAATAAAATGTAAATGTATATATTATTAAAAATTGAAGGCAAATTAAGAAATAGTGTCTTGAACTCTATTGGCAACAACACTTCAGCTTTTTAAGCGCTCTTTTAAGATAATGCTTCTCTATGAATATATAGGGGATTTCTTATAATGAAATAAACAGTTAAATTGTATTGGAAATTAAAGTGTGTGAGATTCAAAACCAGATTAAAAGAGAGGTTACCAAGTAAAATTAAACCGGATTAAATATGCGAAGTGTCAAAATTCACCGGATTAAATATGCGAAGTGTCAAAATTCACCGGATTAAATATTTTCGATAATAATTAACATTTACTCTTTGTACACGTTATGAGGTCATGTTAATACAATATTTTTTTTACTAAATAAGAAAACTGGTTTTAGAAATATATATATATGTATAGTTATGAATGTATCTATATATATGTGTGTGTGTCTATATACAAAAGAAAATTTAATTTTTTCTCAACCAAAGTCGAATACTAGAAAAATATAACAAACTATGTTAATTTTACGTGTGTTAGTTAATTATATTTATTTTAACATTTGTCATTTAAAAAAAACTTATTTTTATGTTTTTGTGAGAATTTCCCTTTAAAAAACTATTTAGGATGAATATATTAAACAATAAAAATAAATGTTAAAGTTCAAAGTAGCAGTCTAAGTAGTTTAAACTGGTAAAAAATGTATTTATCATTGTAATGTTAATGCTTTTATACATAAGTAATAATATAATATTTTTATTCATAAGAAGATAAAAATAAAAAAACTTTAAAAAGGGCAATGAGCTTGGCGATTAAAAACCGGATAATGAGCTTATAAAAACGAATTTTTTATTAGTTTATGAGAATATTAATATAGTTTTATTTATGTTTTACATATGTTTATTTTGCAAATTTTAATTCATGTAATTACAAGCGAATATATAAAAAGCCTTTAAAAAGAATTTTTAGAAATTAATTTCTTTTATTTGATAACTATTTTAATATATGTTTTATCTAAAATTTAAATCATTTAAGATTAGTTTCTTTTTGGTAGAACAGAGGGAGTAAACTCCCGTTATATATTAAAAAAATCAAATACAAATACATTTTATTGTACCCACACCACGGGCATCATCCGAGACAACAGACTTAAAACACAACTCGAACTTGACTCAAACAAATGAAAACCAAGTGGCAAGGTGAATGCATGGTTCGCTAACCCGTTCGCTAGACTATTAGCTTTCCGATGCACATGAACAAGCCGGGCTATCTATTCCCTTGCAAATCTATGACACAACTATAGTAGGAAAGACAGCAGATTAGCCTCACTAATTCTTGCCGTCAGAAAACCTACTACTACTTCCAAATCCACTTCAAACTCTAATCGTTCTATTCGTTTCTCCCACGCAACCACCCAACTGTAGTAGACCCTCTATAACTCTGTCATAGGAGCAAAACAGATTCTAATATGGATTAGTTTGTCATAATATAAAATTACTATTTCTGAAATTATGTCATATAAATAAAAACTTTTATTTAAAAGAACATTTGTTTTCCAAAATATTTGTGGATTTTTTATATTATTAATTATGATTTGGTAAAAATTTTAATACTAACTAAGATAGAAATTAGATATAATCTTTAAAAATTCATTTAAAACTTAAAATTTAGTTAAAACATAAAAATGTACAACATATGGAATCATTGTCATTTGTCGACATTACATGATAATATCTGATTGCGTATTCACAATTAGTGTCCACATGGGATGCATATTCTCCACCACCACTATTATTATTTATTCTATTCACATTCATTATCAACATTTTTTAACGCCTATCTGTACAACAAACCCAACATACTACTAGACGTTAAAAGATCCAACGGCCCGCACCATACGCTCACTTCATCGCGTCAAGCACCGACGGCTGTGATTGAAGCCATACCCTCCAGCTCACTCTTGCTCCTTCTGATCCTCTCACCCCCGGCGTCATACCCGCCCTTACTAGCTTTTGCCGTCGTCCAAATCTCCGGCACTTCTGTAGCTATCTCAGTTACCGTCTCCACCGCGTAATCCGCATCTTTCGTCTTTTCTGCTCTCCCCACCTTTTTTTTAACCAATTTTTTAGAAAAAGAATGAGTTCTCAAATTACAACTGTCGTTAATAAGAAGATGTGAATGGAATTAAAGAAAAAAAAAATTACCAGGATTGTGCGGAGCCCGACAGATTTACCCGCGGTAATATTGTGGATATTATCATCCAAAAACACTGTTCGGCGAGGGTCAACGTTGGCTACACGAATACAAATATCCATAGCGGCCAACGAAGGCTTAAGAACGACGGGGTGTTCATCGGATCGTGCTGTTGTTGATCCGGATCCGAATAAATTCGGGTTCATTGTTTCGAAACAAATCATCTCTTCAAAACAATCTTCTAACCCCAGTTTCTTCAGAACCGTGACCGCATGGTTCCTGTCCGAATTCGTAAAAATCTAAACACGAGAACAAAAAAAAAAACAATGATCATTTATTCATTTTCGCAAACAATAAATAATAAATCATGCTATATATAATAAAGATTGATTATACTTACAATTTTCCTCTGTTTGATTTTGTTCAGAAGGTTACGTAGCTTGCTGTTTGGTTCGATCGAGCCATATGGTAATCTTCCGTGCACGAAACTACAAAACAAAATTATGCAAGAAATAAATAAATAAAAAACTTAAGAAAAACAAATATTGTTTCCCTGAGATCAAAACATCATATAGTAGTTGGTTGAAGATGATGATTATTAATTACCTGTGATATTCATCAGGATGCACATCATGACCTAACGCCTATAAATTTATAAGAAATAAAGAGTAAACAATCAATTAGAAAATCAATGATATATACAATGAAGTAATTCTTAAGAAAATGAAATAAAAATGAAGAAGTGAAATTACCCTGAGACCCGCAAGAGTACTTCCATACGTCTTGAAGAGCTCAACTCTCAAACTTGAAGCTTTACTTTCTGGGAATCCAAATTTCTCCACTAGAAAATCTGCCCATATAATCAAATAATTAAACCGAATGCTCTAAAAAAAACATAGAAAGCATTAACTCTAATTGTTATTGTTTAATTACCATCAATATTTTTCTTGACAGCTGGCGCCAATCCAGTTTTCAGAGGGTATAATGTGTCATCCAAGTCTGATCACATAATTAGAGACCAAAAAAGAAAAGGATTAGAACAAATTAAGTTAAATACATTATACAAATTTTGATATTAACGTATTATAAAAATGATTTACCGAAAATGAGGCAGTTGATCGGAGAGAAATCCATTTCACACGAGATTAAGTGAATAAAAGTATAAGAAAATATAATATTTTGAGAGGAAAATAGCAAACAACAACAATAGGAGCCGTGAAGCAAATGGAGATGTTCTAGTGGTATTTATAGGAAAGCTAAGTCTTTTCTTATTTTATTTTTTTTGCTCTATCTTTTTTTTAATCACGGATACTGACTGCTGACTCATAGTTCAAATCGTTTTCGTCTATTTTATCTGGGAAAAAAATCCAAAAAATATGCTATCTAACTTTTTTTGGATGTTTAATATCTATAGTTATTAAATTTGACAAAAAATATCTGGTTTAATTTCCGTTGCCTTAAAAAACCATCATTTTATTTATAATAGTAGATTCATACTTACGATTTAACAGTCGTTAACACTAGTGATAGAATTGTTAATCTGGATTAAAAGATATTCTCATATGGTTAATTAGTCAGAATAAAAACATTATTACCCTTTTATTTTTCTCCCAAATCGATTTGGGATCTAAGAACAGTAAAAGTGATTTTTATAGTTCTGATTGATTGTGTGCTACTGTTGGTGTATTCGTTGCAAGAATCGCAACTACACAATCTCTGTCGATTCTTGAAAATAGAATTTTGTTTGATGCTCAAATAAAACGTGACGTGGTGGAGACTCGAGAGAACATGTCATTAGTCTTAAAGGAAGAAGAGAAGAGGTTTTATTTATCTGCTGTGGGCACTCACACAGTACTACTTATATATTTGGATGGTCTACCTTAACCGATTAATGACACGTGTACTTCTTTAGTGAGATTAAATCATCCATAGCACAGATGAGATTGGTACACCAAACAACTCGTAGACTAATATATATTACGCGCTGTCTTTTATTTTTCCGACGTGTTCACCTTTTTTTTGTTCCCGCCGGTGATAAACATTGGCCATTCATTCCGATCTGGCCGGTTAGATTTTGTTTCATAACAAAATTCTATTTTCAAGAATCGACAGAGAATTTGTAGTTGCAAGAAACACACCACACAATCAACCAGAACCACAACTATTCAGACCCCAACAATCATCGCAATTAATGGAATTTGAGATTTGAAGATATTTGAGAAGAAAAATCTTTTAGGGTTCTTAGATCCCGAATTGATTTGGAAAAAAAATAAAAGGGTAACAGTGTCTTTATTTACGACTAATTAATCACATGGAGTTATCTTTTAACGCATGTTAACAATTCCGTCACTAGTGTTAACGACTGTTAAGTCGTAAGTATGGATCTACCATTATAAATAAAACGATGGTTTTTTAAGGCAACAGAAATTAAACCAGGTATGTTTTGTCTAATTTAATAACTACATGTATTAAACGTCCAAAAAAATTAGAAGACGTATTTTTGAGGTTTTTCCCCATTTTATGTGGTTTATACAATTTACATTAATATTATATTATAATATGATTTGATGTTTAATACTTCCGATCATATAATTCTATCCTGATTTGTGTTGCAATAACGATCGCTTTCTATCCTTTGATTAAACAATGTAAAGATACTTCTTAATTTCTAACACTTTCGGAACCTTACGTGTTTTAAGTCGTTGTTTTGCACAGACAAAAAAAAAACGTGTTTATTAAGTCTTAGTAAAGTATTATTAACAGTGCCAGCACAACTAAAAAGTTAGGCTATATATAGCCTATACGCGTTAGTCGTTACGGTAGTTTCTACTTTGAACGCAATATAATATCGGATGAAGTTTCATATGAAATGTCAATCATTATGTTTTAGTTTTTAGCTGTTTTCTTAACAGCATCGGCATTAGGTGAAATTCAAATGAGAAAATGTCATTTGCCCAAGTTTCTGCACACAAAACACGTGTTTTCCAGACAAAAGTAAATAAATATCTCTTGTCATAGTAGCTGCGCTAGTACGCGTTGATAGAATATAACTCGATTCGTTTGTACGTGTTGCACATCCTAATACCAGATGGTTGGAGATTAGGAACAATACCATGCATCGATTGGTATTAGTATTACAAACACATACACAACAAGTTTGAGCCTTGATGAATCTACTAAAAAGTATAGAAATTACGAATCGTGAATTTTTCACACATACACAAAATATATGACATTACTAGTGATAATGTTTGATTTATAACTAGTAAAATATATTTACTTTACTTATAATATTAATTGATAGTTGCTGTCTGTGGACCTCTCCCTAACATCATCACCACTACTTCCCCCATCAAGAGATGTCACCAATGTGTTGCGTTATTGGTTGGACATTTTCTACAACTTCATCTAATTATATTGCGAAAGATTCCAACATGATAATTAATAGCTATTTTGTGTTTCAATTATTCATATGATTAATCATCAATACACAATTATTTAAACAAACGATTGAATCCAGAGAAGAATGACAATTAATAGCTATTTTGTGTTTCAATTATTCATATGATTAATCATCAATACACAATTATTTAAACAAACGATTGAATCCAGAGAAGAATGACAATTAATAGCTATTTTGTGTTTCAATTATTCATATGATTAATCATCAATACACAATTATTTAAACAAACGATTGAATCCAGAGAAGAATGACAATTAATAGCTATTTCTGTCCAAATCATGATACAATTTGTTCCCTTCATTTGGGGTTTTTTTTTCAACATCAATATATATTATACATAGCTCAGAAAAGCCTAGCTGAGAGAACATTGTTTACAAATAAACGAGTCGTGGTTGTTCACGGAACTTCATATGGAGTTTTACAAAAACAAAATTCATATATCAATTTATCGTATATAATTAATAAAATGAGTTAAGCTGATGCCAATATTTGAAGATAACTTTTGAAAATACTAAAGAAGTATATTTCTAATTTTCTATTAAACAGTGTGTTATAAATTTAATCTTTTAGTAAAGTTATACAAAAACACATGATTTTTGCCATAACGTTTTTCTTTTGTCAAACAAGCATTTCATTAGAAACTAAATCCTCCAAAGAAAGATGTTCTTACAAATTAAAAGCAAAAGAGTGCAAGCAAAATAGAAATAGAAACTCCATGAGTCTTCCAAGTAAATGCATAACTTGGAGAAGCTTGCAAAAGATGGAAGGTCTGTTGATGTCTTGAAGGATTCTAGCTTGAAGGTGATCTTCGAGTAATCCCCAACCAACAAGTGGTCATAAGTAGCTCGGGCGAATGACACATAAGAGCTTTCAAAAAGGTGCTTCATGGAGGAAACTAAAGGTTCAAGCATTATAAAAGTGCCGGTAAGGGTTCGAAGAAGGGGGTTCTCACTGATGAAATAGGTTTGCGGAGCTTGCCAAGAACAAACACAGGACCAAAACTCAATAAGAGAGTCATTGTCTTTTAAGGCTGAGGCTGGATACATTACCTTGTTGGAGAGGTTTTACTCGGACTATGCTTCACTACCAAAGCAGAGTCGTGGCCAAGGTCACACTATCTAGCGGTAGAGTGAGAAACAATTCCAACAGTTAGGCGAAAGAAGTGCACATACCTCATAGTCTTTGGATAAGCAATAACTGGGGATCTCCATTAGAATATGTCTAACCGTAACCGAGCAGGTGGATCCTCCCTCACATGAAACCATCGGTCATGGAGGTTAGTCCCACACAAAGCTTGTAATCGGTTCTACATTGGACAGAGGGAACAAACCCAAGCTTACATCCTGTAGGTAAAGGTGGGGGTTCGGGATACACATATCATACAAGCTCAAGATTTCCGATTTGCAGCACACAGCTATAGAGGTTAGTACTACTAGAGTTCTCAACAACTTAACGCCAAGCCATAACCACGATGGTGAATTACTTCTCAAATGGAGTCTTCGGCCAAAGAGTTCGTAATCTTGATCTAACCATCTACTAGAGTTTGACAAGCAATACGTTGAATCAATTCTGGAATTAATAAGCATTGGATTTGAAACAAACCTCATGTCGTTCAGCTCCACACCTTTTCTTGCAAAACAAATATCTTTGATATGGCCACAAGGTGTTTGGGAGAATTTGGAGTTTAGGGGACCAAAGGCTGAGTGAATGAAGAGCATACAGTAATCCCCGCACCTTGGAGGCAGGATCATAATGTCGTTTCTCAACAGACTTTTACTAGCAAGCCGGTGATAAACAACTTGGCGAGCTAAGGAAAGAGTCGGTCCGAAGATCCTCAAATTGCATTTATAAGGCGAGATCTGGATACGAACCTGACATGTGCAGCTGCTTGAGGATTGAGCTTCTTTGAAACTGATAAAGGCAAATCCGGCGTGTGGAAATTGAGTTAAGGAAACCAGGATCGGAGGTTCAGCTACCAACAAGGGGAGTCTGAAAATGCAAACTTTATCTTCCTTCAGTTTGAAGTTGGGCCAAGCATATTGGATTTTAGAATTAGCAGTTTGGTGAGTGGGCCAATAATGACATCTTAATGGGCCAGGTCCAATAACAGGAACCACATCTTGGATTAGGTCAAAAACTTATGATGTCGTCATCTTCACCGGTACAAGCAATAACTTGTAGATTCGGTAATATCAGTGAGCGCCGAGGGTCGCAAGGCAAATACATACCGGAGATCGAGGGGAGAGATTAAGTCGTACTTCAGGTTTAACCTTTTTTGAAAATTTGGATTTGAGGGAGCCTTCCTCTGTCGAGTTCCCAGACGGTGTAAGCAGAGCAAGGGAGAGATGGGTCACAAAGATCCACCCGTGTACTATTTCAAACTCGCACTCATTGGGGGAAACCAGGGGGAGTGAAGGATCAGAGATCATGGGGTGAGGATGGCGACAAGCAAAGTAGCGGGGAGAACAAAGAAAAATCCAACATTTGCAAGAAAATAGAAGATTGGAACTGAGATCCCGACGCCGGCGAGCTGGAGCTCCATCGACGTCGGAAGAGGAGAGGTTTTTGCGTTTCTTGATAGTTGTGCTTGAGAGAGAAAAAGTCAGCCAAAGCTTCTTTTTCTTTCTTTCTATAAAGATATTTGTTACCTTAACGTTTGTTTTGTTTATGTTTCTGTAAACAATTAAATGAAAATCATAATGGATAAATAATTTCGTTGCTATTTTTTGTATAAGTAATATCTTCTTCTTCATTTCCACTAGATATATATCATTCAAATTAATCATTATTAATGAATAATTCATGGGTTCATCTCTAGGGGTGAACAACTCTCATTCACCCTTCTTAATTAAACTCCACAGAGTAGAAAATGCCATTTGTGACATGAGAGTAGAATTAGAAGCTTTGAAAGGACAGTCTCATGATGAGCCACAACCTTCATATTCCCCTTTTCAATCTCTTGATCCGGCATGTCGTAGTGATGAGTCACTGCCCCATGAAAACCATTTTCAGCCTCGTGATGAGCCACAGTCTCAATATCAAAACAAAGAAGAGGAAGAACATGATTTTGGTGGAAAAGGATCAGAAGATGAGCTACAACGTCGTGATGAGTCACAGCCTCCATATTCCCTTTTTCAGTCTCGTGATCCGGCACGTCATAGTGATGAGTCACAACCTCAATATTCTCCTTTTCAGCCCGTGATGAGCCACAGTCTCAATATCAAAATGAAGAAGAGGGAGAAAAGGATTCTGGTGGAAAAGGATCAGATGATGAGCTACAACGTGAGATGGCTGAAGAGATCACAAAGCTTAAGGAGTCCAAGAAGAAGGCAGAGAAGCCACTACCTCCATCTCAAGTGGTAAATGAGCCTTTCAAGTGCAACTTGATCAACCATAATGGAAATAATGATATTGTTGCAATAGGATATTGCTATCCAAGCCGTGTATTTCTCCGCAATGTACCCTTGAAGCCTGATGAAGTTGCTGTGACAGTGTCTGAGGTCAAGATAGACATACGTCTTTAGGCACCAGTAGATGACATTGAGATGCTAATAAATGCAATTGGCGAATTCATTGCCTGGCCAAAGGAAATGGCAGTACATTATGAGAGAGTTAATAATAGAGAGGAGGAGAAATCAAAGGAGAAAATTGAGAGGAATTCTAACACAAAACAGCAATCAAAGAATGCGTCAAAGAAGGATGGTGCTAATGAGAGAGTTAATAAGAGAGAGGAGGAGAAATCAGAGGAGCAAATTGAGAAGAATGCTAGTGAGAATGCGTCAAAGAAGGATGATGCTAATGAGAGAGTTAATAACAGAGAGGAGGAGAAATCAGAGGAGCAAATTGAGAAGAATGCTAGTGAGAATGCGTCAAAGAAGGATGATGCTAATGAGAGAGTTAATAACAGAGAGGAGGAGAAATCAGAGGAGCAAATTGAGAAGAATGCTAGTGAGAATGCGTCAAAGAAGGATGATGCTAATGAGAGAGTTAATAACAGAGAGGAGGAGAAATCAGAGGAGCAAATTGAGAAGAATGCTAGTGAGAATGCGTCAAAGAAGGATGATGCTAATGAGAGAGTTAATAACAGAGAGGAGGAGAAATCAGAGGAGCAAATTGAGAAGAATGCTAGTGAGAATGCGTCAAAGAAGGATGATGCTAATGAGAGAGTTAATAACAGAGAGGAGGAGAAATCAGAGGAGCAAATTGAGAAGAATGCTAGTGAGAATGCGTCAAAGAAGGATGATGCTAATGAGAGAGTTAATAACAGAGAGGAGGAGAAATCAGAGGAGCAAATTGAGAGGAATTCTAACAAAGAACAGCAATCAAAGGAGCTACAGCGGGAACAGACGGAATGGACGAGAACGGACGTGAACTGATGGGAACGGACGAGGAAGAAGAGCGGGAACAGACGGGTTCTGGTGGAAATGGATCAGCAGATGTGCCGGTTGTGAGAAAGCTACTTGTCTATGTGAGAAAGAGGAAGAAACAGAGTAAAGGGATAGTGAATGATGTGCCGGTTGCACCCAGGACACGAAATCCTGGGAAATCCATATATGGACGCCAATATGTGAGACCAGATTTTTTCAAGTCGGACGCACCCAAGACGCAAAATCCAGGGGAATCCAAATATGGACGCCAATATGTGAGACCAGATAAATTCACGCCATCCGCATATAAGTAAATGATTCATGTACGATGTAGCAATTTAAGGATAATCAGTTGAATATATTTTCTGGTAGAATGGATATCAAGATGAGTCATTGTCCTTTGGAGTTTGCTAGGGAGTTGATCCTTCTACTTCTCTCTTTTTCAAAACTCTCAAGCGTAGATTTTCTGCTTCTAGATTCCTGACTTGCTAATACATAGAATCTTATAGAGGAATAAGAATTGGATTATGTGCCTTGTGTTATCTTGGAGAAGTCTTATATTTGGTGAGCTTACATTGAATTTTTGACTTGTCTTGTTTGGAAACATTGTTCTTACAACCTCGGACGGTATTATGGACCATGAAGAAGCCAGGAGAAAGAGTGTTGGTGGCAAGGTTCTTGAGTTTCTCTTAGATGTCTCTATCATCCTAAAGAATGCAGTTAAGTCCTGACCACATAATATATTATCTCTTTGATTAGTTGATTGATTACATGAGCTTTCTCTGGTAAATGCATAGGTTGATAGTATAAGTATTATGTATTAATATTGTATTTAGTTAATCTTCTGTTAATGAATTTCTAACTACGTGCAGGTTGTTTTTTAAGAGTCTTGAAGTTTGCAACAATCTTGTCTGATGCTTGTTTGTTTCCGACCCTTGACATGTTGAAGAAGTTGGACCTTTCTCCTCGAGCTTCAACCACATACCAACTTATCTTTCATTGAGGATCTATATTTCTTTTAATGTCCTACTCTAGCTTTGCGTTCAAACTATTGTCGTTAGTTGTATCATCTAGAGATACATATTATGTGCTTTAAGTTTCTTATTTGAAATTAAACTAATTCAAATAAATTGAACAACATTCAAATTCATTAAAACAAATTTATAAGAAAATCAACTTATAGTAGGGAGACATTGGATTCTTTAACTCGTAAATTAATTGGATTATTAAATGGTGAGGTTAGTGTCAATGTAGCCATGATCCTCTAAATTTTGGATGATTCGTGGTCAATCATGTGCAACATATGCTCTTGTAAATGATATGCTACCCGAGTCTAAAAACATATACATTACCACTAAGATGAATTTGAAAGGCAATAGTGTGGCCGATGTTGTAGAATCACTAATTGGTGCACCTTTGATGTTCATGAATTGGGTTGGTATAAAGGTTGATTTCACAACCATGATGATTCAAAGAGATGTCCCAATGAAAGCTGAGAAGCTTGTGAATGTATACTATATGGAGTTTGTGTTGAATTATACATTTAAGGATAAGTCTCTTCTAGTTGAGGCATTGACTCATAGTACATACATGATTCTTGAAATTCCAAGATGTTATGAGGTTCTGGTTGCTTGCATGTCTTCGTGTTATGCCCTACCATTCCTAATTAAGGTACGTAGATATGAAGGTCCTTCTATGTACATATGAACCTACTTGTACGTACATATGAAGGAAATTATACATACACACTAATATAATTAAGGTAGTTACATATGAAGCTACTTGTACGTACATATTAATATTCTGGTACGTACATAGCAAAGAACTTGTACGTACACACTGATATGATTGTTGTCTAATTAAGGTAGTTACATATGAAGATACTTGTACGTATATATGATTCTACTTGTACGTACATAGGAAGGAACTTGTACGTACACATATATGATTGTAGCCTAATTAAGGTAATTACATATGAAACAACTTATATGTACATAGCAAGAAACTTGTACTTACACACTAATATGATTGTAGCCTAATTAAGGTAGTTAAGGATAGTTGAGTTTATTAGGGTAGAGCCAAGGTGTCATTACGTATTATGTTACTCCAGTCATCATAACACAAATAAATAAATGGCAATGCCAATGAATGTTTGTATTAGTGTCTATAACTGATTTCTTCTGTGTAATACTAATTGATAATACCATTATGATACTCATCCACCATAATCACCTCTTTGTCATCAGCCACATTGTTCCCATTACGATAATCATCCACCACAATCACTTCATTATCATCAACCACATTTTTCCCATTACGATACTCATCCACCATAATCACTTCATTGTCATCAGCCACATTGTTCCTTCATTGTCTAACTACCTTCTCAACCACATTGTTCCTTGGTGGATGAGTATCGTAATGGGAACAATGTGGCTAATGATAATGAGGTGATTATGGTGGATAATTATCGTAATGTGAATAATATTGTGACAGGTTTGTTTCTAAATATTTTTAATAGGTTTGATTTTAAGCTAATTGCAAATCTCTTTAATGTAAGAAAGTTTTTTTTGAATCTCTCTTTATGTGGCAGATGCGATTATGATCAGCGACGGGAGCGATATCGAGTATGATAATCCACCAAGAGAGAGTAACATAACCCCTCAAATGGATGTTGGTATCAAAGAAGAAGAACAAAGGAGCAATGAAGCAAACTCATCACAAGATAAGCTATTGACGACAAGGCATGAATTCCTAAAGGAGGATCATGAGAGTCTAGAACCATGTACATGAAATGAATGAGATGATGAAATCGCATCTTTAGAACCAACTTGTGGAACCCGAGGCAAAAAATCAATGCTTGCTTAAGGATATTGAGACTGACAAAGAGGAGAAGAAGAAAATCGTTGAGGAGGTTAAGAGAATGGAGGATGAGTTGAGGATGAAGAACGAGGAGCTCTTGACTGTGAAAGTAGAAGCAGAAACATATCATAAGAAAATGGAGGATAAGTATAATAAATTCGCAGAGAGACTTGCCATGGTTAAAAAGAACTATTCATACTTGAAATCACTATGTGATGATGTGGCTGAGGATCTAACCGGCCAAGAACGAAACAATGTGGGTGTGGATCTAACCGGACAAGAACGGGAGAATGTGGCTAAGAAGGTAATCGGACAAGAAGGGAACAATGTGGCTGAGAAGGTAATCGGACAATGAGGGAACAATGTGGGTGATGGCAATGAAGTGATTGTGGTGGATGAGTATCGTAATGGGAACAATGTGGCTATTATTATGGTGGATGAGTTTCGTAATGGGAACAATGTGGCTGATGACAAGAAGGTGATTATGGTGGATGATTATCGTAAAGGGAACAATGTGGCTAATGATAATGAGGTGATTATGGTGGATGATTATCGTAATGGGAACAATGTGGCTAATGATAACGAGGTGATTATAGTGGATGATTATCGTAATGTGAACAATATTGTGACAATTTTGGTTCAATGTGTATTTAATAGGTTTGATTTTAAGCTAATTCCAAATCTCTTTAATGTAAGAAAGTTTTGTTTGAGTCTTCTACTCCGGTTTTACGATGATGATGTTTTGTTCTGCTCGCTATTCAAAGGCGGTAAGAGTAAGTACCTTTCTAGACGGTGACTCAATCTAACGGCGGAATCGGATCTTCCAAGTTTGAACTGAAAATATTGTCATACAAGAAACTGCACTTACTTGCTAAACACACAAAAAAATAATGTAATCTTGAAAATTATCATATTATCACTTTTGTAAAAGTATTCTTACATGTTTAGTCCCATTGACATCGTTGCCTTCCTTTTCTGATGGAGTTTTCTGGAGCAAATCTTCGTCTTCAGACTCAACACCAACAATCTCCATTTTCTTGCTCACAAGTTCGAATGCCTGTTCAGATTTCTCCGATTCATCTAATGTGTTGATTACTTCAAAAACATCAACCTCAACAACAATCATGACTTCACCGTTGACAACAAATCCATCATCTTTTCTCATGTAGTTTGGAAATAGGGAGCATTGGTGGAAACCCCCAAATGTTAGTCTTTCCATCAAAACAGTGAGCAAGTAAATGGAAATACCATTTGAGGCATTGACTCAGTGGTTGAGTCATTGAGCAAGCAAATGGAAATACCCCCAAGTGGTAGACATATTTAAGGATAAGTCTCTTCTAGTTGAGGCATTGACTCATGGTCATACATGATTCTTGAAATTCCAAGATGCAATGAGGTTTTGGTTGTTTGCATGTCTTCGTGTTATGTCGTACCATTGCTAATTAAGGTACGTAGATATGAAGGTCTTTGTACGTACATATAAGCCTACTTGTAAGTTCATATGAAAGAAGTTGTACGTACACACTAATATAATTAAGGTATTTACAGACGAAGCTACTTGTACATACAAATTAATATTCTTGTACGTACATAGCAAAAAACTTGTACGTACACTGATATGATTGTAGCCTAATTAAGGTAGTTACATATGATGCTACTTGTACGTACATAGGAAGGAACTTGTACGTACACACATATATGATTGTAGCCTAATTAAGGTACTTATATATGAAACAACTTATATGTACATAGCAAGGAACTTGTATTTACACACTAATATGATTGTAGCCTAATAAGGTAGTTACATATGAAGCTACTTGTACGTACATATGAATCTACATGTACTTACATATGAAGGAAGTTGTATGTACACACTGATATAATGATGAAGGTACTTGTACGTACATATATGGAAACAACAAGTCGGCTGACATATACATTATCGTTTTCCGCTTAATTGTTCTAATGGTGCATAGCTATGTTTTTAATGACCCTTGCCATTTTGCTTCGTGCATTTTGCTCCGTGCATTAAGTCATGTTAAAATTTATGATTTTTCTGCACACATGGGATTCGATTTAATTATGCGGATGAACCACTTCTGAATGAATGGTAGACGCATCTTTACGCTGCATAAGTGCAACACACTTATGAATTCTTTACAAAATGTGACAACTTTCTAGATAAGTGCCTAAGTACTTCCCAAGAACAGTTCTATGTTCGAGATAAAGGTTAATTTGTCCTTAAGTAAATGAAACAAAAATATTAGTAACAGCATAAACTTATTAGACCATAGCGGAAAAATATACTTATTCCACAAAATGTGACAACTTCATAAATAAGTTCAAAAACCTTACAAGAAAACTTTTTATTATTGAAACCAAGAGCAGTACAAAGATTCCAAAACATCAAATGCGTAAAAACACAAGTCATCGAAAGAGATCGTCGAAAGACAAAAAAGTTCTTGTGGCCGAGAAGAACAATGAAACAAAACGAGTTTAGTCTAGGTATTTTGGATTTGTCTTCTTCTTCCTCTAAAGAAACCGGTTTAACATAGCACTAGGTGTCTTTTTTGCTGAAAACTTTGCACTAGCTATTGCCATCTTCTTCATACGTTTTTTCTTTGAACGAGATTTCACTACAACGTCGACCTGAAATTGGAAACAAGATGTTATATGGATCATCAGTCTTTGAAAATATTTTTAAACAAGAAACTGCACTTACTTGCTAAACACACAAAAAAAATGTAATCTTAGAAATTATAATATTATCACTATTGTAAAAGTATTCTTACATGTTTAGTCTCATTGACATCGTTTCCTTCCTTGCCTCCGAAGCACGATATAACCAAAAGACCCGCTCAATAAACATGGTACCTGTCAGTCAATGATCTGATGTGGTTTAACTCATTGTTTTGCTACTCCTTCGATTGCTTGCAAACCAAGTCTCCCTAAACTTTCCTTATTTTTGTTGTTATGTAATTTCTTTTTTTCAGTTTAATCTTTTTTCCATTTTTATTTCGAATACCTTAAATAATGTGGTTTAACTCATTGTATTGCTACTCCTTCGATTGCTTGCAAACCAAGTCTGTTTAAACTTTCCTTATTTTTGTTGTTATGTAATTTCCTTTTAATCTTTCTATTTCGAGTTAAACCACATTACGAGTTAGAATATGGTTTTATCTTTCTATTCCGAGTTATACCATATTACTAGTTTCGAGTTAAATCAAAGAAATACATAACAATATTCTAGTAATATTAAACTAGTAATTTCTCTTTGGTCAGTTTTTTATCTTTATAAATACATAATAATATGAGGAAAATGTAGATTTGTTGTTATGAACCAAAGAAATTGAAAAAATCAAATTGGTTTTAGTTAGACCGGTACATAATAAATATAGCGTAAGTGAGAGTAATTAGCTCAAAAAAAGGAAAAAAATGGTGGTACTTAATCATTTAATTACAGATTAGCGGAAAAAGGAAAGCAACGAGAGTTCATTGAAGCCACTGCATGAACCGAGACAACTTTACAACGAACCCGTACATGTTACCAAACAACTTAAACGTACATGTACGCTTATCCTATTAAATAAACGTACATGCTCAAAAGGATACTGTGTTGGTTTGTCGTGCTTCAACTTGTGGAAATTTTCTACAACCAAGAGAGGTCGGAGTAATCTACCAACGTCAATGAAAATCCTCACCTCATTGTCATATTTATCTCGCTTGATACCAATTTTGCTTTCAATTCCTCGGCTAACGTAAACGTACATAAACGTTTACCCTATTACATAAACGAACATGTACGCTTATCTGCAAAATGATTTGATGTGGTTTAACTCATTGTTTTGCTACTTCTTTGATTGCTTGCAAACCAAGTCTCCCTAAACGTTCCTTATTTTTGTTGTTATGTAATTTCCTTTTTTCAGTTTAATCTTTTTTCCATTTTTATTTCGAATACCTTAAACAATGTGGTTTAACTCATTGTTTTGCTACTCCTTCGATTGCTTGCAAACCAAGTCTGCCTAAACTTTCCTTATTTTTGTTGTTATGTAATTTCCTTTTAATCTTTCTATTTCGAGTTAAACCACATTACGAGTTAGATTATGGTTTTATCTTTCTATTCCGAGTTATACCATATTACTAGTTTCGAGTTAAATCAAAGAAATACATGAAACGACCTGACCCGTTTTTTTTAAATAAATAATAAATAATAACTACAGCTAGTGGTCTCAGACCCACTAGCCATCTAACCACAAACACAACCAACAGCGGAAAACAGATACCAATAACCAATATTAATTCCAAATCATAAACTAATGATCCATACAGCATAAACCAGAGAACCAGCAATCCTAAACAACATTCTAGGACTCAACTCTAGCAATCTCACAGAAGCCAGACAACCAAGCGAACCACTAGAACATCCTCCTCTTCATTGCCTTGATTCCACGATCACACTTTGCCTTTACATGCATCACAAACACAAATTGCAATGCATGAGTATTTTATAAACACTCAGTAAGGCAATCCTCCCATCTATTGGGCTATACATACAAGCAATAGAGACATCTCTAACCATCAATAAACAATCAACAATAACAAACCAGGACTCAGCATCGACCGATGCCAACATGCATCGACCGACACCAGTTGGAGGTTGCGTCGACCGACGCAAGATCTGCATCGACCGATGCAAGGCTAACTTGCATCGACCGACGCATGCTCAACAAAGCACGAAAATCCTAGATTTTCGCGCCGTCCTCGCATTTGCATCGACCGACGCACAGAGTGCATCGACCGATGCAATGCCGAGCATCGTTTTCCCCCGAAGCTTCTCACCGGATTCTTGTTCCTGTAAACACAAAACACAATCCAAGCCACAAGAAACCTTCCAATCGTCCCAAATACCAATCTAACAAGTCTAACAACACATAACACGCAAATTACAGAGATCTCTAGCTTAGATAAGCCATGGTCCTGCACTTACCTTTGCCAAGACGAATCTGAACCTCAAACAAGCAAAACAACGCTCCTAGGAAGCTCCTATAACGATCCCAGCTACAGATCTCTACAGAAACAGCCTCAAATTTCCAGAAAATCTCCAATAACACCAAGAACACTCTTTCTCTCTTTTCTCTCTCTCAAAAGCGGCCAAAACAACTAATGAGACAAAAGAAACGACTTAAGGGTTTTTTTCCCTTTTCCTTTGCCCAAAACGCAGCGTTTAACTTAAACTCGTCCGCAGAAAACAACCTTCTGCACATATCTATTAATAGACATAGTGTTATAACACTATAACACCTACAACTATTTTGGAATGGGTTGGAAATCCAAATTTAGGAAACATAGTGATATCAAAAGATTATCCAATTGTATTTTGCACATATCTATTAATAGACATAGTGATATATGACAATTTATCTAATGTAACAAAATTGCCAAAAAGAGTTATATAAAATCTGATAATCGTTTTGAATTTTATTGTTAATCAAAATGTGCAAAATACAATTGGAATACCTTTCATACAAATGTCTACAAGTGGTTGTCCTTGGACCGATATGTACACAATACCCTGATAAATTGTACCGGTTTTAACCGTGTTTTTCTATCAGGATCTGAGTCTTATTCATAGGAATTGGACCACTTTACCCTTGTTTTTGCACTTTTAAGGTTTTTACAGGTTTTTGCATAAAAGGATGAAAAGAGGCACTTTTGGAGCATTTTTGGAGTCAAGTGAGATTTTTGGAGCATTTTTGCAGATAAACGGAAATGTTCGTTTATGTAATACGGTAAACGTTCATGTATGTTTACGTTAGCCGAGGAATTGAAAGCAAAATTGGTATCAAGCGAGATAAATATGACAATGAGGTGAGGATTTTCATTGCGTTGGTAGATTACTCCGACCTCTCTTGGTTGTAGAAAATTTCCACAAGTTGAAGCAAGACAAACCAACACAATATCCTTTTAAGCATGTACGGTTATGTTATGTGATAAACGGACATGTTCGTTTATGTAATAGGATAAGCGTACATGTACGATTACGTTCTGAAGCTCTGAAGGAACCTCTCTACCGTAGATGTCGTGTGGAGAAGGAAGCCCATAGTGTATCATCATGAGCTCAACTACACTTAGAGAACCTATCTCCTCCTTCGCATTGAAGGAATGCCCCAGAACCTTGGCGAGAACCCGAATCACAGGATTTCTGATCAAACTTAGCTTCGCCTTACGAGAATTCGGAGTGCAAAAAGGTCCTGAACCAATCAATCTCCATAACTCATCGCTGAATGGAAAAGTAGGAAATTTGCAGCTTGGTATTGTCCTCTCAAATCCATAAAGATCACACAAATCCGGTATGGAAATCTCATATAAAATACCACTAGATAGGTAGGAGAGGGTTCCCTCATATGCTTGGTGCAAAGCGATATCCTTGAACCGAAGCTCCACGGAGGCAAGAAATTGTCTAACCAAATCTGGATATAGGGGATACGTCTTATACGCTAAAGTCCCAAGTCCCATCCTTTGCAACATAGATCGAACATCCTCTGCAACACCCATACTCTGCAATGTCCTTGGACATATAAACCATAGAAACTTGTTGCAAACCATTGTAGCATAGACTGTTGAACTCATCTCATGCATGACCAGGCTTTCGTGATGAATACCCCGTCCACTTCTGCACTTCACTCATAGTAGTATGAGGAATCTTCTCAACATTCCTGCCCGTAGGGAAAGCTGTACCCTCAAATTATCTAATCCACCAGAATATCTACTCCACGATCCCACCCCAAAGTAACCAAACTCTTTCCTCCAACCATTCTTACTACTCCTGACTGCTCTCCGGAATCACTTTGGATCCCGCTGCTCTCTGCACACTCCGGCGTAATGAAGCTATCGGTAGCTCCAGAATCGAACAGGATGTGAGATTCACACCCGCCCACTACTAAGGTCCCTACACAATTCATGCGTAAAAGAATCCTAAAGTTTTACCACAGACACATAATTCCAGAAAAGACCATTCACAACTCTAGAATTCACAAAGCTAAAAACAATATGTACCTATGATCGGCCTGGCGCTAGAGCCTTCCGCCTCCACCGAAGTGTACCTACGCGATGCTGCAATCTGCTGCAATGGTTGCACTTTGACCGCAACCTCCTGTGATGGTTGTATCACCACCACCGCCATTTGCCGCGTAGGGCACTGGGGCTTAATATGCCCCGGCTCCCCGCAATAGAAACACACCTGGACAGCTCTAGTCTCCTTCCTCTTTGCACAGTTCGCCACCCTGTGATCCATGCTCCCACAACCGTAGCACCCAACACCACTATGACTGCCCCGAACCTCACCCTTCTTGGACACTTCGCCACCAGATGATCCATGCTACCGCACTCGAAGCATCCTGAACCACCCCATCCTCCCTTACCAGCTCCTGAAGTGCCCTCCCAGTTCCTCTTCTTCCCTTGCGCACGCTTACTGCCTACGCTCGAACCCACCTGCTGCTGCGGCCTCCTCTGCTGCTGAACCGGTGGACTGACCACCACAGCCTGCTCCACTCTCAGATCCTCCTCAATCCCTGCAGCCGTCTCAACCAAATCTGCCCTCGTGGCGCACCTACTCGCCCTACACAGCGTCCTCAACTCAGGCCTAAGACCACGCAAAAACCTCCCCATCTGAGCTTGCTCGCTCTCATAATCTCTGCCTGCATGAATCAAAAGTCGACTGAACATCTCATCATACTCTCGGACCGACCGGCCCTTCTGCTCCAGCTCCACAAACTGCGTCACCAAACGATCCACCGCCTCCTGCGGAAAATACTTGGCGTTAAACTCCGCCAAGAAATCCGCCCAGACCATACTTGCCTGAGCTCTTCTACTCGTTACACCCTTCCACCATAGATATGCATCACCCTCCAAATGGTGAACTGAAAGGTCCACTCGGAACTCCTCTGGACATCTCAATGACTGGAAGTTACGCTCCAGTCTACTCCTCCACGCATCCGCCTCCTCAAGTTTGGCACCGCCCAAAAAGAACTCGGTAGTAATCCTACCCATCTGATCCAACATCCTCAGGTAGGGTGAAATCTCCCCTGAAGCTGCAGCCACTGGCTGTACACCAGCCACCTCTGGCTGTACACCCGGAGCCTGACCGGGAGCCGGTATCCTCACTGGCAATCGCTCCAAAATTTGCTCCATCATCCTCTCCATGCGATCCACACGGCCATGGAACTCACCTCCAACTGCATCTGCTCGTGGGCTCGCTGCTACTCCGGCAACACCGGGACCCTCCCCAGCCCCTACACCAGCTTTGCTCACTGACCCCTCCGGCTGTCTCTGAGAATCTGCCACCTGCTCCTGCGGAGCACCCTGAGCCAAACTCGCAACGAACTCACCCAATATATAATTCAATGAAAATATTATTTTACATATAAAATATTTGATTTTATAAATATGTGATAACTAATCCTCCCTTTTTCTCCTATGTTTTTTCCATTTTTGTTTATTCCCATTTTTTATAAATTTTCGTTGCAGAACTAGGGTTTTTTGCTCTTTGTCTTTTTAAACCACTTCAACTCATCTCTTATAAACACATCATCATCTCGTCTTACTCTTTGCTTTGAAACAGATGGACCCGTATCTTACCGGATCTGTTTTGTCTGAAGTTGGAGATGAGGTTGACGAGTCTGTGGGACTTGCTTCTATATCAAAATCTCAATCTCACACTGACAAGATTGATTACAAAGGTATACATGTGGTTACAAAAGTTCTGAAAATTATCTAAATTATATTTCCAAGAATCTGAATTTTAGTCGTCTTATGTTTCAGAAGTTGAGCCTACACCTGTGACAGTTGCATCTAGATCATCTGTGCCACCTGCATGTCAGACTCTGCCGTCTCAGCTTTCAGAAGCTGAGGATGTACTCTTTGCAGCTGCTTCCGGACCACCTGAAGTTTCGTCTTATGTTTCAGAAGCTGAGCCTGCACATGTGACAGCTGCTTCTTGATCATCTGAGGGGTCTGAAGTTGGAGCATCTGATAACCAAATAATCCGTAATGCTTTGGCTGGATTCAATGTCGTGTCATCGACTATATGACTGATAATCAGGAAAGGAAAAGTAGGGTGGATGCTGTGGAGGACGCAGTACAGGAATGTTCTAACGTTGTCAGACTCGTATTGACGGAGGGGCGTCCTGTGACAATGATGAAGAATTGCAAGAGTATGTTGGAGGCAGAACTGTATATACTGAAGCAAGAAATTAAAATATTTGAGAAGAAGAAGAAACGCAATTCAAGGAACAAGAAATGAGAGAGAGCATCCTATTCAACTTTCCAGGCTCCCACAGCGTATGTTTCTTTTCTGTTCCTTACTCAAAGGTTGTGTATAAGCTTGACTGATACTAATCTTTGTTAATTCCCGGTTAGGTTGCAAACAAGAGTTGATAAGGAGCACTTTTCAAGCAGATTTTAGTTTTCGGATGATAGTCTCTGGATTGAGGGGGACTTTTTTTTCTTTTTTTTGGTTGATTGCCGACTTTTTCTTTTAGTCTTTGTGTTTTTTTTGACATGAGACGAAAATTTGACATTTTCACTCAGTCACCCTTCAGATTTTCCTTTTATAGACAACTTCTGCTTACAGTTTGACAATAGCTTGCCTGTTACTCTAAATTTTTTTTTGTTTGTTGATTGCTTGTTCCATTTAACATGAAAATGCCAAGAAAAGTAGAGTTCTGTGACATTAAGCTGACTTGTTAACGGAGAAGACTCTTCTCGTGTTCTTAACTTCTCTTATTCACAGCCATTATAGTTCCTTTTTGAGCTGGCTAATGACCATGAGAGGTTTGTTGATTGAAATATTTGTTTTCTGATGTATACTGTCTTTGATACTGAGCGTGCACAATTGATGATAATCTACAAGGAAGCTTGATTACAATCTACAAGGAAGACATTGCATTCGTTAAAAAAGATAACATGTCAGTTTTTTGTTCTGTCTGAACCTTTTTAGTCTTTGCCTCCCTCTTTCTTAGTGTGTGTCATCTTTTAGCTAAAGAAATGTGTTTGATTTCTTGTAATTTGTGAGACTCATGGACTTCTGTTGGAGAGCTAAACTATAAGGTTTGATCTCTTGCTGTTTCTGAATTTTGAAAGATGTCAAAGTTAAACTCAAAGCTATCAATAAAACTTAAAACTCAAAGCCATTTACTGTTTTGTCATTGATCATTGATTCATTCAGTTTTGTCATTTGGTCATTGGTCACCAAAGATCTTCCTTGATAATATCAGCAACCTGATTCTCAGAGTTCAAATTGGGCAGATAATAAAAATGGTCTATAAATTATAACAAGTCAGAAAGTAGAGGAGCATGTACCTCCCTAGCATCTTGAGCATCAGTAAACCAAGTAAAGAAACTGAAGAGAAAGCTGAATGGAAAACTGTTAATCATTTGCAACTACCAAATACAAAAGAGCTAAATTTTGTATCATGTGCAGCATCTATCCATGACCACAAGAATTTCACTAAGACTATTATTATGCACAACGCAACACAGAGTTAAAGATCTTACATTTAAGAGGAACTGCGAATAGAAAGATCTTGGCGTAACTCGAGATTAGAATCCCCAAAAGAATCTCTTTTCCTCTGCATATCATATATACTAACTTGACTTGATGAGCTGTAGAAGAATCTGCAGTCACTAATTTAGAGTTTACCTTGAAGTGCTTTATTCTTTGTAACTGATAAACTAACTTCAGTTGCCGCACGAGACAAGTTACAACTTTGACTCAAGAGCTATTAACATTGTCAGACATCTAGTGAATCAAACTTGCCTTGATTGAGTCTGAGACTTGATGATAAGCTGTCTTGAACCAAGAATCTTGGATGATTATCTCAGCAAATGTTATATGTTGCATCCAAATGTTGTTACTCAGTTTGGGATTCATGGTGTAGAGAGCATATATAGTTAATGTTACAGAGATTATAATGTTACAGAGTTCTCAGCTAATGTTATACGCTGCATCCAAATGTTGTTATACAGAGATTTTGAATCATTAGGAGAATTAAGAAAGAATTATTCAAATGTTATCCAAAAGTTGGTTTATTACTCATATCTATAATTCTTTTGAAAATTACTCAAATGTTTAGTGCCTTGAGGATAATTACAATTTACCCATTGGGTTTTTTTTTTGATTTTGAGTAAAAAAACAATATACACATCAGCAAATTAAAATACACATCATTTACATCATTTTCGATTTTTCACAGCAGTTCTTTTTGAAAATAGACAGTTGAATTTGTCTTGTTTATGTAAAAAAGGGAAATCAAACCGTTTGCACTGTTCATAACCAAAAAAAAAAAAAAAAAANTCGTGGGTGTTGCCTCTGCGGATCTCTCGTCTTTCAGCTCTCAACAATTTTTTTTTTGTTGTAAAGGATTGATTTTTTTGGTTTGCATCGGCCATCCCTAACCTTAGGATTTCGTGTTCTTGCTCTGAGCGAAACCCTAGATTTCGTGTCCTTCGTCCTCTCCCGTGACCATACCCTTTCCGATGGCGGTAACTCCTCTTCCGCCCCTAGATCTGTCCCCTCTGCGGATCTCTCGTCTTTCAGTTCTTACCACCGGAGCCTTATAAGAGGTCTGCCGATCTACAAACCCTTTATCTCTCTAGATTGATTTTTT
>NC_025691.1:4262960-4269696 GCF_000633955.1 Camelina sativa
AGCCTGGTGATCTTGAAAAATCTCAGCTTGGATTAGCTCATAGCTACAGCAGAGCCAAGGTGAAGTTCAATGTTAACTGAGTGGATAACATGGTTATTCAAGCTATTTTCCTCCTTGACACCCTTGACAAGGATATCAATTCCTTTCCCATGAGAGTCAGGTTTGTTTTTTGCTTTTCCCTTTCAGATTCTGTATTGCAATTTACCTTTGAGAAGTATTGGTAGCTGAACTGTTTACAATGTTCTTACAGGGAATGGTATTCGTGGCACTTCCCCGAGCTAGTGAAGATAGTTAATGACAACTATCTTTACGCCCTTGTTTTTTTTAATAGCAATGAATAAATGTGTTTTTAGTATCAATTGTTCTGAGACGGTTATTTTCTTACTTGTTGACAGGCCAGGATTTATCACCAGTTGACCTGAGCAACGTACAGACCTTTGCTCAGAGTTATGGATCTTGCTGACTACAGGAAGAAGCTAACGTACAGACCTAATTTGGCAGCTTTAATTGTATTTTTATTTTTGAGTAATGTCGGTTGCGTTTCACTTTTCAGTTTTACAGGCTGTAAGTTCTGCAATCACATGATTACGTCGAAAAAATATCATTCGAAGTGCATATCAAAATCTCCCTTCCTATGCGAAAAGATTAAATAGGGAAACCCTAACAATAATTCTGTGTCTGCTCAGATCCATACCGTAATAAATTTATAAAGTTAATTTTTTGACAATATATTATACAAATTAATTAAAAAATTAAACTCAAATTTTGAATAAAAAATAAAAAAAATTTGATAAAATGACTAAATGATGGCTGAGTTATTGATTTACACGGCTGACTTATGAAATATATGTAAATTTATATAATTATAACTTAATATTTAAATGTACAATTGAAATATGAATATTACAATTATTATAACCAATAAAAAGTAATAATTATAGAGAAAAATTGATTTTTATACATTCTCACCAGAACGTGTTAAACATACAACATATGAAGTTTAGGGGTTAGGGTTAGGATTGGGGTTTAGGGTTTGAGATGTAGGGTTCAGATGAGTAACATTATTTGTTTTTTTGTTTTGGTTCTAATGTGTTTTAATGTGTCTGGTTTAAGGTGGTAATAAGGATATACTAATATTATTACCATTTGAATATTTTTTAAAAAAATCAAATTTTTTTTTGGTTATTTTCGGTTATGGATCGGTTAGATTAATATATAACCATAAATAACTCAAAATATATTGTAATTAAGTAGATTAGCCTAATATAACCGAAAGTAAGCCGAATATAACCGAAATTAACCAAACATACCAATTAAAAAATACCAAATTGGAAAAATTATTTTTTTCGGTTCGGTTCGGTTTGGTCGGTTATAGTCATTCTAATTTGAGGGTTGGCTGAGTTATGGTAAAGTTATAGCTGAGTTATGCGACGAATATATTAATTTATTATATACCTTCTCGAGAATACAAAAAGTGTTGTTGGAGAGACGCAAACAATAATTATGTTTATCGTTAAGAACCACACGCGTAATAAATGAGATTTTAGCGATTTTTTATTTAAAAGGAATTCAAAATTTGAATTTGAATTTTTAAATTTTTTTTTTAATAAAAGTATTTCTTAAACAATTGACTGATATGACTGAGTTATCGACATCAACGGCTGACTTATGAAATATTTGTAAATTAGAATTATTATAACTCAAAATTAAAATATAGAATGAAAAAATGAATATTACAATCATTACAAGCAATAAAAAGTAATAATTATAGACAAAGATTGATTTTTACACAGTCTGATCAAAATGTGTAAAACCTTCAAAACATGACATTTAGGGGTTAGGGTTAGGGTTAGGGTTTGAGGTTTATGGTTCATATTTCCAACATTATGGGTTATAATATAAAAGTTTGGTTTTGGTTATATTCTGTTTGGTTTAAGGTGGTAATTTGGATATACTAATATGATAACCATTTGAAAATTTAAAATTTTTGAAATTACTTTTCGGTTATTTCCGGTTATGGGTCGGTTAGATGAATATATAACCATAAATAATCCAAATGTTATCCAAATTATGTAGATTAACTTAATATAATCGATAGCAAGCCGAATATAACCGAAAATAATGGAAAAAATAGTGTCCGGTTCGGTTCGGTTTGGTCGGTTATTTAGTCATTCTAATTTGAGGGTTGGCTGAGTTATGGTAAATTATGGCCGAGTTATCGTTTAGGGTCTTCTCAATAATATGAAAACATATTTTTCTTTCTTTCATGGGTCTTTTGTTCTGTCAGATTCCTAATAAGTATTAAAACGTCTCTCGATGTCACAAAAAGTGTTGTTAGGGAAGCGCAAAAAATCACTAATTATATGCCTGCTCAAATCCACACGCATAATAAATTCATAAAGTGAGCTTTTTATCACAAGATATTATTGCAAATAATTAAATAATTATTATTCAAATTTAGAATTTTATTTTTCTAAAAGTATTTCTCCAACAAGTGAATATTAAAATTATTATAACTCAAAATTTAAATTTAGAATGGAAATATGTCTATTATTAGGTTAACTGATGGTTTCCCGCCAAAATCTCGCTTTACGGCTGAGTTATAATCATTACGGGAAAACGAAAGGTCATGTGACGGCTGAGTTATAGTGAGTTATGGCTGAGTTATCACAAGAAACAATCTGAAAGTAAATGGATGATATATATGACTTTACGGCTGAGTTATAATATTTACGGGAAAACGAAAGGTCATGTGACGGCTGAGTTATAGTGAGTTATGTCTGAGTTATCAAAAGAAACAATTTGAAAGTAAAATGAATGATATATATGACTTGACGGCTGAGTTATAATTTTTACGGGAAAACGAAAGTTCTCTTCGATTCATGTGACGGCTGAGTTATAGTGATTTATAAATCCTTAATGGCTGATATATCAGAGTCGTCGAAAAAATCAAATCGGGTTGAAAATTCATCGTCTTCTTCTTCGTCAGATGCTACTTCGACAGCTTCTTCTTCTTTTTGGTTTTCTTTGTCAACGATCTTACCATAATCAAAACAAGTGCTTTCAAATCCCCTACCGTACACTTCATATGTAGATTCTAATTTCGATTCACTGCTTGGCCGAATCATACTTCCTCTAGCTCCACTAGTTTATGTAGATTTTTTCGCCGAAAACTCTACACAGAGACGTAGCTGATCGTGTTTCCATAGCCCCAAAAAACATTGCAACTGTCGATCATTGGAGACAAAAACTGGTGGAGTATCATGCGCCATTAGTTTCAGTGCCTTGTTCTAGAACATGTAGTTCAGATTTAGCTCATGGCTAAACGCGTTCAATCCGTAGTCTTCAAGAAAAAGCTCCACAAGCTTGTCGTGTGTTGTGCCACCATCGATCTGCACAACTTTACACTCTCTATCGTCGGTGTTAAATACATATCTCTGTTTCTTTACCCAATTACCGGAAACAATTAGTACCGGAACTGGATCCATGAAAGAAAATGAAGAACAAGGTGAAAAAGAAGTAGAAAGAACTAGGTGAAGAAGAAAAGTGAAGAAGAAGTATAAGAGCAAGGTGAAGAAGAAGGTAAATAGTTCACTTATTTACCAGTTGAAGAACAAGAGTCGAACGACATTTCGTATTTCCGGAGGAAAAAAAAAGATGACATGAAATGCTGACATGGATGATGCGTCCGACGTGGCAAGTCAGCCATCAAACAATTAATAACTCAGTCTATATAAAACTCAGCCATCAAACAAATTATAACTCAGTCACAAAATGAAAAACATTACAGTAATTAAAAAGCAAAAAAAATTGCTGCCAAATTCAGCCGCTTCATCAACTGAAAATATGTAACTCAGCCGTATCGTTTAATAAGTCAGCCGTAACTGAATAACATTCTAGTAATTAATCTTTTGCTACTAAGTCAGACGTCGAATGGCTGAGTTGTACGATAAGTCAGCCTATTACGGCTGAGTTGTACGATAAGTCAGCCTATCACGGCTGAGTTGTACGATAAATCAGCCTATCACGGCTGAGTTGTACGATAACTCAGCCAGTCAAAAAATGGTAACTCAGTCGTGCCGTAGTGATAACTCAGCCGTGTCGTAGTGATAACTCAGCCAAAATTTCAACAACTCAACCATCGGGTGAAAACTCAGCCGTGAGCGTAACTCAGCCAGATTTTGATAAGTCAGCTGTAACGCTTGGCTGAGTTATGCTCTAACTAAGCCAGATTTTGATAAGTCAACCAGATTTTGATAAGTCAGCCGTAATGCTTGGCTGAGTTATGCTCTATCTCAGCCGTCCGCTCTTACTCAAATGTTTTTTTTCATAACTCAGCCGGAATATACCTATAACTCAGCCGCAACATACCTTTGTAACGCGTTATAGCTGAGTTATTGTTACACGTTAGTGTTTTTGACGTGGCGTCTAACGTGGCAATGACATTTTTGTAATTACGTTTTTTCCGGTAACATAAAACAAGGGCACGCTGGGTATTTTGAAAATATCCGAAATATTCTAGTAATAAAATCTTTGTTTGTAAATTCTGGTAATATTATCTAATTGGGATAACATTTGAGTAAATCACCTGAGAATTAATTATATAGTTAATGTTACCTCCAGCATGAATCCCAAACTGAGTAACAACATTTGGATGCAGCATATAACAAGATTTAGCATTTGATTGTTTCAATCCCAAAATATTTGGTTTTTATATGATTAGAAGTATAAAGTGTTTGATCCAACAATAATATACGCCTGTATCAAGAACGAATATCGATTCTTTAATCCATTGGGCCGATTATATGGACTAATTTTGGAGGGCAGAGATCAAATTGGGTCATAAAAAAAGTGACAGAGCACTTGTTGCAGTGTTTTCTACAGGTTCTTAAGAGATCAAGAGAGTCTATGAGCTGAAAATAACCAACTTACCAGTCTCCATCTGCTGCTTTAAGAATACTAGTTCGCCCTTTCAATTGACTGATCGTCGAGCCATTCAATGTTCCACCGAGCACTTCGTTCAGTTTCAATCAATCAGAATACAAATTAATAGATGAAGACAAAACATTAGATGTAATATATACGATAAAGTATATAATTCTTGAAGAACCATTAACGTTTGCACTATAATCAGATTAATTTGGTACACAACTTTTCCGAATCCTGTGTATTCTTTTCTATACTTCTATGATTCTATCACATTTCGTCTTTATCCGTGCATAAATAAATAAAAAATCAAAAAAAAAAAACTGTTTTCTGATATCTTAATTATTTTCGTTTCTATCCAAATACTATGTTTCGTCTAGGAATTATAATATAAGAAAAACTTATTCTATAATGGTTTGCATTTTTATTTTTAGTTTTAGTTTTTTGATAACTGTTATAGTGTTATTGATTTACTAATTTCACTAACAATAAAGATTATAATAAAAAAAAAAAACTAATTAAAAACAGGGACAAATATCATAATTATGATCCGGAGTTTGGGCTAATAATCTGATGCAGACCCATCTGATATCTCTTAAATCGACCCACATAGTTTATTTGAAACAGGCCCATTTTAAAAGAAAATAACAAAACTAGATTAATTAATACTGTATTTTGTTTCCCTTTTTTTGTTTTATTTTATTTTTGGGTCGGCAAAAATAATCAACTCCCTCCTCTTTTTTTCTAAAAAAAGCACCGAGGTTTTCTCTAGCAAACTCTAGAAGACAAGAGCAAATCACAAATTACATCTCCTCTCTCTCTCGCACCTTCTAAACTCCCTCTATTTCTTCTCTTATCCTCTGTTTTCACTCTCTGTTTTTTTCCTTAAGACTGACGAATCCTATTTCTTCTAAACCCGCAACAGCTACAACCAAAACCCTTCTGTGAAAGTTCTCTCCTTTGCTCAGGTTTGTTGTTCCCGACTCCTCTTTTTCATACGTTTTCTTTATTAGGTTTTCTAATTGTTGATATCTTTGTTTGATTCTAGTTTATTTCTTAATTTCGGAATCGTAGGAGAGTTAATCCCACTAAACACTTGACAGTTAGTTTTTAGTCTGTGTTAGAATTACTACTTGGTTAATTGTTTTTGAATGTTAGTTGTTAAGTGATGAAAATGAAAAAATAAAACCGCTATTTATAGGTTCAAAAGGACAAATCTTTGATTGTGTTTGATGAATCTTGAATTATTATTTTTTTTCTATTCGAAAAATATGAATCTTGAATCTTTTAAGCCGGTCTTAACAGTTTCTTGATTTCAAATATCGTATTGTTTATGTTCAGACCTTGAATTCTTGAATCTGTATTTTGTTTTTTTTGTGTGTGTGCAGGAAATGGCAGAACAAGAATACACAGTAGCATCAGACAGTGAAAACACTGGAGAGGAGAAATCTTCATCATCTCCTTCATTACCCGAAATCGCTGTTGGAATCGATATTGGTACTTCACAATGCAGCATAGCTGTTTGGAACGGCTCTCAAGTTCACATCTTGAGGAACACAAGAAACCAAAAACTCATCAAATCATTCGTCACTTTCAAAGACGAAGTCCCTGCCGGTGGTGTCAGCAACCAGCTCGCGCACGAGCAGGAAATGCTAACCGGAGCCGCTATCTTCAACATGAAACGGCTCATCGGTCGTGTAGACACTGATCCTGTGGTTCACGCCAGCAAGAACCTTCCTTTCTTGGTTCAAACTCTTGACATTGGTGTCAGACCGTTTATTGCAGCTTTGGTTAACAATGCTTGGAGATC
>NC_025691.1:4271224-4307259 GCF_000633955.1 Camelina sativa
TATCGTTTAATAAGTCAGCCGTAACTGAATAACATTCTAGTAATTAATCTTTTGCTACTAAGTCAGACGTCGAATGGCTGAGTTGTACGATAAGTCAGCCTATTACGGCTGAGTTGTACGATAAGTCAGCCTATCACGGCTGAGTTGTACGATAAATCAGCCTATCACGGCTGAGTTGTACGATAACTCAGCCAGTCAAAAAATGGTAACTCAGTCGTGCCGTAGTGATAACTCAGCCGTGTCGTAGTGATAACTCAGCCAAAATTTCAACAACTCAACCATCGGGTGAAAACTCAGCCGTGAGCGTAACTCAGCCAGATTTTGATAAGTCAGCTGTAACGCTTGGCTGAGTTATGCTCTAACTAAGCCAGATTTTGATAAGTCAACCAGATTTTGATAAGTCAGCCGTAATGCTTGGCTGAGTTATGCTCTATCTCAGCCGTCCGCTCTTACTCAAATGTTTTTTTTCATAACTCAGCCGGAATATACCTATAACTCAGCCGCAACATACCTTTGTAACGCGTTATAGCTGAGTTATTGTTACACGTTAGTGTTTTTGACGTGGCGTCTAACGTGGCAATGACATTTTTGTAATTACGTTTTTTCCGGTAACATAAAACAAGGGCACGCTGGGTATTTTGAAAATATCCGAAATATTCTAGTAATAAAATCTTTGTTTGTAAATTCTGGTAATATTATCTAATTGGGATAACATTTGAGTAAATCACCTGAGAATTAATTATATAGTTAATGTTACCTCCAGCATGAATCCCAAACTGAGTAACAACATTTGGATGCAGCATATAACAAGATTTAGCATTTGATTGTTTCAATCCCAAAATATTTGGTTTTTATATGATTAGAAGTATAAAGTGTTTGATCCAACAATAATATACGCCTGTATCAAGAACGAATATCGATTCTTTAATCCATTGGGCCGATTATATGGACTAATTTTGGAGGGCAGAGATCAAATTGGGTCATAAAAAAAGTGACAGAGCACTTGTTGCAGTGTTTTCTACAGGTTCTTAAGAGATCAAGAGAGTCTATGAGCTGAAAATAACCAACTTACCAGTCTCCATCTGCTGCTTTAAGAATACTAGTTCGCCCTTTCAATTGACTGATCGTCGAGCCATTCAATGTTCCACCGAGCACTTCGTTCAGTTTCAATCAATCAGAATACAAATTAATAGATGAAGACAAAACATTAGATGTAATATATACGATAAAGTATATAATTCTTGAAGAACCATTAACGTTTGCACTATAATCAGATTAATTTGGTACACAACTTTTCCGAATCCTGTGTATTCTTTTCTATACTTCTATGATTCTATCACATTTCGTCTTTATCCGTGCATAAATAAATAAAAAATCAAAAAAAAAAAACTGTTTTCTGATATCTTAATTATTTTCGTTTCTATCCAAATACTATGTTTCGTCTAGGAATTATAATATAAGAAAAACTTATTCTATAATGGTTTGCATTTTTATTTTTAGTTTTAGTTTTTTGATAACTGTTATAGTGTTATTGATTTACTAATTTCACTAACAATAAAGATTATAATAAAAAAAAAAAACTAATTAAAAACAGGGACAAATATCATAATTATGATCCGGAGTTTGGGCTAATAATCTGATGCAGACCCATCTGATATCTCTTAAATCGACCCACATAGTTTATTTGAAACAGGCCCATTTTAAAAGAAAATAACAAAACTAGATTAATTAATACTGTATTTTGTTTCCCTTTTTTTGTTTTATTTTATTTTTGGGTCGGCAAAAATAATCAACTCCCTCCTCTTTTTTTCTAAAAAAAGCACCGAGGTTTTCTCTAGCAAACTCTAGAAGACAAGAGCAAATCACAAATTACATCTCCTCTCTCTCTCGCACCTTCTAAACTCCCTCTATTTCTTCTCTTATCCTCTGTTTTCACTCTCTGTTTTTTTCCTTAAGACTGACGAATCCTATTTCTTCTAAACCCGCAACAGCTACAACCAAAACCCTTCTGTGAAAGTTCTCTCCTTTGCTCAGGTTTGTTGTTCCCGACTCCTCTTTTTCATACGTTTTCTTTATTAGGTTTTCTAATTGTTGATATCTTTGTTTGATTCTAGTTTATTTCTTAATTTCGGAATCGTAGGAGAGTTAATCCCACTAAACACTTGACAGTTAGTTTTTAGTCTGTGTTAGAATTACTACTTGGTTAATTGTTTTTGAATGTTAGTTGTTAAGTGATGAAAATGAAAAAATAAAACCGCTATTTATAGGTTCAAAAGGACAAATCTTTGATTGTGTTTGATGAATCTTGAATTATTATTTTTTTTCTATTCGAAAAATATGAATCTTGAATCTTTTAAGCCGGTCTTAACAGTTTCTTGATTTCAAATATCGTATTGTTTATGTTCAGACCTTGAATTCTTGAATCTGTATTTTGTTTTTTTTGTGTGTGTGCAGGAAATGGCAGAACAAGAATACACAGTAGCATCAGACAGTGAAAACACTGGAGAGGAGAAATCTTCATCATCTCCTTCATTACCCGAAATCGCTGTTGGAATCGATATTGGTACTTCACAATGCAGCATAGCTGTTTGGAACGGCTCTCAAGTTCACATCTTGAGGAACACAAGAAACCAAAAACTCATCAAATCATTCGTCACTTTCAAAGACGAAGTCCCTGCCGGTGGTGTCAGCAACCAGCTCGCGCACGAGCAGGAAATGCTAACCGGAGCCGCTATCTTCAACATGAAACGGCTCATCGGTCGTGTAGACACTGATCCTGTGGTTCACGCCAGCAAGAACCTTCCTTTCTTGGTTCAAACTCTTGACATTGGTGTCAGACCGTTTATTGCAGCTTTGGTTAACAATGCTTGGAGATCAACGACTCCAGAGGAAGTCTTAGCTATTTTTCTTGTGGAGTTACGTCTGATGGCTGAAGCTCAGTTGAAACGGCCTGTGAGAAATGTAGTCCTCACGGTTCCGGTTTCGTTCTCTAGGTTCCAGCTCACAAGGATTGAACGAGCTTGCGCTATGGCTGGACTTCATGTTCTTCGTCTGATGCCTGAACCAACTGCAGTGGCGTTGCTATATGCGCAACAACAGCAGATGACTACGCATGATAACATGGGAAGTGGAAGCGAGAGGCTTGCGGTTATATTCAATATGGGTGCTGGTTACTGCGATGTTGCGGTTACTGCAACTGCTGGTGGTGTTTCACAGATTAAAGCCTTGGCAGGGAACCCTATTGGAGGAGAAGATATTTTGCAGAACACAATGCGCCATATCGCGCCGCCAGAAGCAGAAGCTTCAGGGTTGCTCCGTGTAGCGACACAGGACGCTATTCACAGGCTATCGGATCAAGATAATGTCCAGATTGAAGTGGATTTGGGAATTGGTAACAAGATATCCAAGGTTCTTGATAGAGTGGAGTTTGATGAAGTGAACAAGAATGTATTTGAGGAATGTGAGAGACTAGTTGTGCAGTGTCTGCGAGATGCGAGAGTCGAGGTTGGTGATATTGACGATGTGATAATGGTTGGAGGCTGTTCTTACATCCCAAAAGTTAGAACCATTCTCAAGAACGTATGCAAGAAAGATGAGATTTACAAAGGTGTGAATCCTGTAGAAGCTGCGGTTAGAGGAGCTGCTTTGGAAGGTGCGGTGACTTCAGGTATTCATGATCCGTTTGGGAGCTTAGATCTCTTGACGATACAAGCCACAGCTCTTGCGGTTGGAGTAAGAGCTAACGGAAACAAGTTCATACCCGTGATACCGCGTAGCACGATGGTTCCAGCTCGGAAAGACCTCTTCTTCACTACGGTTCAGGACAACCAGAAGGAAGCTTTGATCATTATATACGAAGGAGAAGGAGAGACCGTTGAAAAAAATCATCTTCTTGGATATTTCAAGATCGTTGGGATTCCACCGGCACCTAAAGGTGTTCCAGAGATCAATGTATGTATGGACATCGATGCTTCAAATGCTTTGAGAGTTTTTGCAGCTGTGTTGATGCCGGGATCATCGAGTCCAGTGGTTCCTGTGATTGAAGTGAGGATGCCAACGGTTGATGATGGACATGGTTGGTGTGCTCAGGCATTGAATGTGAAATATGGATCTACTCTTGATTTGATTACTCTTCAGAGGAAGATGTAAGATTTGAAATAAAAAGCTGTTGGTGATAGATTTTAGAAAATGATGTAAGATATGACGATGTTTCGTATGATGATCGTATAGAGAAGAGTGCATAGTTTGTGTGTTTTGGGTTTGTTGTTGAAGTGGTAAACAATGTTTATGTGTGTAAGTAAATAAGTAATAATGCTTTGCAGATTGTATAATAAAATCAGTGTTTTTGGACACTTTCTTTTGAGTTTTTGATATGCAAATGTCTGAAAAGGTTAAGATGCAATTCTAGAGACTTGTAACGAAGTAAAAGAAAATTATAACACTAATGATGATGTCTAAATACATAAAAGAGTATTAGAATCGCTAGAAGGAGGGGTTGAACCTCCGACCTTGTGGTTAACAGCCACACGCTCTAACCAACTGAGCTATTCTAGCTTTGACAACTTCTTATTCTTTTCATCTAATATAAAAATATTAGTTTTCCTTAATTTCCCTAATTTATTCGAAGTTTCGAACTGATGATGATGACACTTTTGTTTTCTTTTTTGCACAAAAAATTAAAGAAGAAGAACACTTTTGTTTTTTTAAGGGAATTGTTTACCATGAATCATGGGGCCGTCTTATGTGACTGTAAAGGAACTATGGACATCGCAATAACAGAAATATGAGGATTGGGCCAAGGCTAACAATTGGTAAAAGTAAGTTCAAAATTATAGGGTGGATAGTAAAACCAATGTGGCTGCAATGCTCATATTCGGAATGGTACTATAAGTTTACCGAGTCCTTCATCGATAGAGGAGAGGAGGGTTGTCCGCACATTACTTGGAATTGCATAGCCTATTGTGGGCAATGCAACCTTTGTGAAGCAGCATAATCGCTTATGTTCTCACTTTATCACTTACTCAAGAACTGAACTAGTAACCAATGCCTTTGTTACCGAGGAATGGCCGATTTTTCATGTATAGGTTTAGATGGTACTATGGTAGTATTGAATTTAAATGAACATAAAACAGTAACAGCCGAAATACTCACAGCATAAGTGTTTAGAATGTTGACAATTGTATTAGTAACAAATATCATAAAAGTCATAAGACTTTTAATTGATAGATAGGTAAGAGAAATCTAAATCCAGTTCATGTGTATCTAACTTTTTTTGTTCCGTCTCGATAGTGATCTCATATCTTGAGATTGACCTATATTTAGGTAGGTGTGGAACTTTTAAGTTATTGGAGTCAAAGCAATTGTATAACATTGCCGAAAAATCATGGATCCATATCTACTATTTTTTTCTTTAAACCATCTTTTTTTTTTTTTTCTTTTTTTGAACACACCTTCTTTAAACCATCTTAAGACTCTTAACTCGTCGTAATACGACATGTTTTGTATTGACATGTTGAATATCTCATATCTTGTTGTGGATACATACAATCATATAAGATTATAAGCAATCACAAATTTTCTTCGATTTAAGACATGCGTTTTGTTTCTTCTCGGATTCCTTTTTGTGATTTCGTTTGAAACAGTGAGGTAGTTGACAGATCGGTTCCTATATAAATGACCTTAAATTCGCAACGCATTGAACATATGGAACTCTACTGTACGTTTGACCCAAAATTTGATTTCTCTCTCACACACATACACATATATAGTGACATAGACTCTAAATTTAACAAACAAAATGTAATAAAAAAACGTAAACATGATCTATCATTATCTCAACCTAGTGGTTGGGCAGAGTTGGAGACAAGCGGCAGAAAACCAGGCACCAATTTACCAACTCGAAAAGTATAATTAAGATTGCTTATTACTATAGTCGTTTTTGAGTCGTTAATTTATGCAAATCATAGTTAGTTATTACATACGGCGGTATAACAACACCCATTTCTTTTAGTTTCAATATAACATCATAGTCAAATTTGGTTGCAAATAAACCCATATATATATATATATATATATACACACATTTCTACAAGTCTGAGATAAAATCATATGCACATCCCATGCAATAATAGAAAGCATGCCTTTTCATTGCAAAAGAACACTGATTGTCTTCCCAAAACAAAAGATTATTAACTTAATCATATACGTATTACGTGTATATCATCTTAATTGTTCAAAGTGTTAACAAATAAAAAATATTTCCACTGTATATTTAAGTTTATCATCCTCTTAATTGTGAGTCTGGTTTCACAAATTGCTGTTGAGCGGGTATAGAGGCTAGTTTTGTTTTCTTTAGTGAATAAGACAAATGGCATAGTCTTACTTTTTCACCTAAACCAACTACCTTTTTTGATACTTTGTTGTTTATAAATTAGACCCTCCTTATAAATTAGTATTAACCACAATTTTTATCGTTTATTTGGTCGAGAGGACCTTCCAACATCCGTCTCTTAGGATTCTCAATTATTTTGTTTTGTCTCACATTGTGTTACGTGTAAATCTAATGGAAAGAAGCAAAAATTATAAAATTAAAATAGATCCTCTATATTTATAATTGATGTACAGACAATATTACTTTAATACAATTTGTACAGAAACAATACAAGCAAGAAAAGTGGCATTCCTTTTGTTTTCTTAACGATACATCCATGCATTTTTATTTTCAAATATTTATGATAAAAAGAAAATTTGATCTTCTTATCTTCTATACTCTACAGAAGAAATATAAATGTCATATGATGTAGTACGTAATCGTGAATATATTTTGGTTTTTATATATTTTACAGAAAGCAAAGTTTTACTTTATATCTTGTAGAAACATTAACTACATATATATGCCACTTTATTAAAGTATGCATGGATATTCATAGTAATATTTAATAACAGGATTCATGCCTTGATATAATATAAGCAACTATAGAGAGTTTCTCGATGCCTCAAGCATTGTGCCTTGGTGATTTTGTTGTCTACTCAAACCTTTATTCTTCATTGATCAAACCAAGTTCAATTTTAACTCTTCACATAAAGTTTTTTGGACGTATTTAGCTTTGATTTATTTGTTAATTCGTTAGTTTAACAATTACAAAACTTATTCTTTACTCAAATTGTTTCTTGTACGATCCGAACAAGATTTATCTACATCATTAGAAATTCACTTCCAGGTTTTAATGCTTTTTTTTTTTTTTGCCAATAGTTATTGCAAACACAAAAACATGTGTTTATTTCATTTCACTCGATCATGGTAGTGGACCAGTTTTGATATCCCGGTCTGCTAGCTATATTGTGCGGTTCATATTAACGTTTTTATTTTTTTTTACTAGAAAACCAAAAACTAGTTTCGACAATATCCAACCAAATATATGAATTATCTCAAAAAAAATTAACATTTATCTCAAATTTCTTGTATCCTTTTCATCATTCAATTATTTAAATAAAAACATACAAAATATAAAGTTGTCAGTATTTCTTACGGGTTATGGAAAAAAAAAGTTAGGTTTACTGAACTAATAGTTATTCATTACACGGGCGTCATTTATCCCGGCGGTAGCCGCCACGTCAGCATATCCGGCGTTCTTTAGACAAGAGTGAGACCAATATGTCGGAGAAAGCCCTGATGACGTACTTGTGTGTGTCGGCTGGATTCAAGGATAGATAAGTGAGTAGCAGCTCATCCAAGAAATCGTAACCGTCTTCCGGATCACGGCTAAGTTCTCCGGCGTGTATGGCGGCGTCAATCATCTCTTGCATTGATCGCCGGAAGTCAGTTAATGGATCCGGTGAGTACACGTTTTGCGTCACGGCCGTTCCTCCTCTTATAAGCCTCGTAGTAGTCACGGCAGTATTGTAACACTTATTCTTCTTCTTCTTTGTCGACGTGATAGCGGCATTATCGTAATTCTCAGAGGATCCTCTTGACCGGGTCTCGGGTGAGTCGGTGATTGCATTGGACCGGCCTGGAGAAGAGAAGAAGAAGCGACGAGAAGCGAAAGCGGCTGATACATCCGGAGAGATATCAGATTCATATGATGACCTGGAGGAGGAAGAGGTGGCGGCCTGAGTAGTAGTGGTGGTGGTTGAGGAGGAAGGTAAGTCAACGACACGATTGTGGTTGTCGTCATGGTGGTAAAGGAGGTTGAAGTTGTTGAGAAGAACAATGGAGGGACGGCCGGGAAGGTCGGAACCGTCATGTTCGCCAGAGGACGTCGGAGGAATACACGGCGAAGAATAGCATTTGGTGAGATTTGACGGGAAGCAAAGATGGAGGCTTTTCCCCAATATTTTTGGCATTTTTTGAGAGAGAGAAAAGAGAGAAGAGAGAGATGTGTGAGGGAATTAAAGTGAGAATAAATGTTTCGAGCAAAATGGATATGTTGGCTTATTTTGTAGTATATATATTACACAACATCACATGTTTCATAAAACGTTTATAATAACTAATAAGGGTACTCGTGTAATTTACAATTTCACTAAATAAAATTTTGTTAATTAACAAATGAGTTACTACTAATTGCTCGTACTAGTACCAAGAGTCTGAACGTTGACTATATATGTTCACCAATCAACAAAACATGCATGCTTGTGTTACTAACTGCAGTTATTAGGCTCCTTAATTAATTTACATTTGTGATGAAACGTTTACAAATTAGATTTTTTTAAAGATACTCTAAAAGGGTGTTGTACTTTGGAGTGAATGTGAAAACCAGATATTTACGTTTTTTAGTTTTTATTCTTTCTTTTGGTTAGATACTTTCTAATTTTGTATTTATTTACTTTTTTCTTTCTGAACACCGACGTACAAAGCTGAATTTATAACATGGGGTGGTACTGGTACGTATTTTCTTTATACGTGAATGTTGTTTTATTAATTTTGGTTTATTCAGCATATAAACATATTAGTTTGTCAGAGTTACGAAAATTGCAAAACACGAAGAATGATTGTCCTTTGCAATTACAGAATAGAGAGAGAGAGAGAGAGCTCACGAGGAGGAAAAGTAATGCAATAGAATCCACCACACCACCTAGATTGGTCCACTCATCATGACGTTAAGCCAAAAGACGTTAGTTCAAGTACGCATACTCTCCCCCCTGGCCCCTAGTGTTGTCCTGCTTTTTGGTCCTGGTTTTGGTCCACCGGTCCGATTCACAAGGTCAGGTCGAGTTTTCACTGGTCCGACCAACCAGCATCAGTCGTCGGTCAAATTTTATTTTTATTTTTAACCTAATATATTTTAGCTAACAGTGAATATTACCAAGTCTGCCCACTTTTTAATACAGAAAGGGCTCAAGATCTGTTGATAATTTGGTGTCAAATCGGGTGCAGATCATTCAGACCAAGAGACCATGTTTCTTAATTCTGAATCATTTCATACGGTTTTATATAATTTTATTTTTGATGAATTTTAAAATTATAGTTCTCTTTATGGCTAATTTATACATCCATATCCAAATATCCAATTGATACATATCTGATTTGTAAATTCCCATTATCGATTTTTTCGTTGCCGTCAATTCATATTTTTGTGAATACACTTCACTAGATGAGTTGGTTACAAGTACTAATTAGTGACTATAAATTTGAAGCTTTTTGTAAAAAAGGAAGTCACTAATCAATTAGTGACTATTTTTTGCTTGTAATTTTTCAGACTGGCAAGTATGGAATCACTCACAGGTAAGATTGGATAACCCCCGAAATGCAATGCCTAGCTACCATGTTGCCAAGACTACCATGGACCGGTGGTACCACTTTGCGTAGTTATCCGGCACTAGAGAGAAGATAAAGAAAAAGAAAGAAAGATTCGAACTCATCTTTCATATGGATAAATATATGCGGGCCACAACAGAAGATAGAGCTATCATATTTGTTGTTACTCAAGCTACTCATGATTCGTCCAATATTCCATAACCAAATACGAACCACAAAAACGGCGAGTGATGGATCAAAAGATGTAGATGTGTGTCTTGAGACTATCACACATATTGGCAATATTATGGTAAGTTATGGAATGTTTGCCTTGCGATGCCTTAAGACCATTATGCCCAATGTCATGTTGGTCTATGAGACAACAACTTAGTCCCACAAATTGATGCCTATTTTGTTTAGACTGGGATATTGAGACATATTTTCCCTATTTTACTTTTTTTTTTGGGGGTCATTAGTCTTCTACACTTATGGATGTTGTAAATGACCAATTCGGATCAGCTCAGTATTAGACCCTACTCTGATCTAACCAACTCTAGTTTAGCCTCCATTTTTAGGCTTTTAGGTGTGATTCAATCAAGCTCTACGGCAATACAAATTAACCCGCAGTTAGAAATGATACGTGTAACAAGTTTTTATCCGGCCTGAACCGGGAGAGTTAGGCTATATGAAACCCACATTTTATGGGACCCATCACAAAAGAAAAATATCTTAAAAGAGTTATGAATGTATGGTTGTTCTTAGTTGGGTCTCTTTCTCTCTCTCTTTCTATTAAATAGCTCAATCTCCTCGGTGTTGTTATAGGGACATGAGAACTACTAGACAAGAAAAGCTCATTAATGCCTATATAAATCCAACATTCAAGGCACATGACATGAGCGTTGAAGCATAAGTTGTCAATAGTTAACATCAAACCTAGACATAAAAAGGCACATATTTTTCATTCACAAAAAAAACCTAGGCATGAGTGAGAGTTTACATATGCAGCGTTAATTATCCGGTTCCAAACAAACTGATTATTCATACTTTTATTTAAGTGATACCACCACATGCATATTTCAGGTTCAAGGCTCAAGATCGACTTGCTACCTCTAATCCGTTTCCTGCAAAAAATTGACGGCAGAATCTGTTAGTTGAAACTTGAAACATACATGAACGCCAAAGACAATCCAAGAATACCCTGTTCCGCATCGGTTGAGTGAGTTACTAAAGCATATATACAAGAATTGTAAAATGCAACTTGTTGGAATGCTTGTTCTGAATAACAACAAGAAGAGTAACAAATATCTAACTTATAGTTATTAAGCCGGCTTATGAGTAAAGAAGAGTCAAAAGTAATTACCATCTGGATCAAAGAAGAAAACTTGCTTGACTTTTCCATCAGGAAGAGTCTTCTGAAAAGTTTCTATCCCCTTCTCCTACATCATGCAAGGACGAGAGAAGATAAATGAAAGACTCAAGGGAATAACTACAACAATCTTGGTACCAATTCCATGTTCATTTCGACCAGTACTACTGGTTCTGTATAATCAAAGGTCATGTAGAAGAGACAAAAAGCAAATGCAAAGAAAGAAGACCTTGAGAGAGTGAAGGAAAGAGTCGAAGTTGGAGACAGAGAAGCAGATATGGTGACCCATTGGGAGATGGCTAGGATCCTTAACCGCAGAGGAGGTGGCACTGTAAGGACTTTCTGGAAGGTTTGTTGAATGGTTTCTATGGATGATGTGCATTGCAAAAGCACCTGGTAAGTTTAGCCATATGACCTTTGATTTTGACCAGTCAGTAAAGAAAAAGTATTCCTTAATTGTTCTAAAATCAACTAAAACAGATTAACCAAAAGATTTACGTATTAAACAAAAAAGACACAATTTAAACCGTTTGAAAGAAAAACAATTAAACCAAATCTGATTTTTTTTTTTTTGTGGCAGCGTTTTTCACTTCTTTTCTGTTAATCATAGGTTTACATGGTATAGGTGATATTCTGAATGACACATATTAGAATTAATTTATGTATATTCTGAATACATAAAATATTTTGGTTTATGTGTTTTTTATAATTTAGAAATTTTAAATAGTGCTAAGTAGTATGTTTTGATTTACTTACATAGTAAATCTTAAAACATATTTAGATAAGTATATTGTTTAAACATCGTTATTTTTTTGCACGGTAACAGATATACAATGATCGTTTTGCAATTTTAAACGATATCGGTATGCTTATAGGTGTTAAATATATATATATCAGATTTTAATTTGGTTTTATTTTGGACTATTGTACATATATAATCTACACGTAACTATTTTAGAATGGCAAATACATCTCGTCCCATCCCGTCTTGTCCTTTTTCGTCTTGTTTCATCTCGTCTCTACCCGTAAATTTTTTTTATGTCTCATAACTGTTCTCTTTTAAATAATTAACTATTAGACACTTTTTATCGTCTAAAAATTTTGGATAAGAACATAACTAAATTTTGTGTTTTTCTCAGATTTTTGGACATATAATTTATTTCCTTCTGCAATAGAAGATTTGTTCATAGTAAATAAATTAAAAGCTACTTATTAATATTCAGTTTTGCATAAATATATAGTAATACAATATAGTCAACCAATTGTCATTATTGAAATTTAGAGTTTTAAATACTTATTTTAGGGTAATTACTATTTATAAATACAAATATAAATTGAAATTTCTTTGTTTTTTAATAATGATTTTTTTATATTTTTTCTTAAACAACAAATGTAATCCATGAAATAGTTTATTTTCATAAACATATATTATTTTCATTTACGATTACAATATATATTAGTTACATAAGATCTTTTTAAAGATATTTTTGGCATATCTTTTTAGAGAGTATTTACAAATAAGTTGATTTTAGATATATTTTCTATATCCATTAAAATAAATTTGAATTGATTTTTATTAATTTCACATATTTTATATATTAATCAACTTTATATTATTAAGGCTATAATGAATACTTTACTACCTATTAAAATAATTTAATTTAATTGTTTTCAAAATTTAACTGGATTTATTTATTTGTTTCTAAAACTGTGAGGAAAAATATACACAAATATTAACTGTAATTTTTTTTTCTTGTTTTTTTTTTCATTTTTTCATTTTTTCCTAAAATATTTATAAAGAATCAGAAATTTAGATTTGATTTATTATGTATTTAAACGTTTTCTTTATTTAATTATGATGTATATGTTTTCCTCAATAAATATTATAAACGATTAAAATTTAGGCAGAATTATCTCATAAGATTGTTTTAAATTTGATTTATTATGTATTTAAATATTTTCTTTATTTAATTCTGATGTATATGTTTTCCTCAATAAATATTATAAACAATTAAGATTTAGGCAGAATTATTTCATAAGATTGTTTTAGATTTGCAGTTAATTAAATTTTGGCAATCAAGCAAATTTGTAAAGATTCGGAAATCAAAATATATGGTTTAAATTAAAACCATTTAAAAAATCAATGGCCAAGATTTAATTTCGTTTTTGATAATCAACGGTAAATATTTGAAGAGAAAATCAGGTCAACTTGTCGGGTGTTAAATGACCCGTGTATATCCAACTTAATTTGAAAGGTTAGAGAATTTTATTTCGACGATATATCAATGTTTTTTTCCACATTTTTTTCCACAAATAATAATATCAATATATGAATAATTATTGAATACTAATTTTTTTATTTAAAAATTATCAAAATAAAGTTATGATGCAAAAGTCCATGAATACTTCTAACTTTAATAGTATAGATTTTTCACAGTAATTAGTGAGAGAAAAAAGTAAAATAATACTCCCTATAATTGCAGTTATTTTTATCCAGAAAAAACAAATCATTTGGTTGCTTAATGTCGACCAATCAGAAAAATTCGAACCAAACGAATGTAACCGGTTTGAAACATGCGGTATTAAACCTTATTTTCTCTGTCTCTCTCTATCTGTCTCTCTCTCTTTCTCACCTCACCTCCAATCGCACTTGCTTTACCTCTTCAGATCAGACGTCCATTTCAACTCCTCCAGTGAAGAAGACAAGAGAATTCAATTCACCGGAGATTTCTACTCCGATCGATCAATTGAAGATTGACATGGAAGCTAATTCTGGCGGTGGCGGAGGAGCTGAAGGCGGAAGAGCCACAGCCGGAGGAGGAGGGAGCGATGTTGAATTGGTGAGCAAGACGTTGCAGGTTGAGCATAAGCTTTTCTATTTTGATCTCAAGGAGAATCCTCGCGGAAGGTATCTGAAGATATCGGAGAAGACGTCGGCGACGAGGTCAACCATCATCGTTCCTTCCTCTGGCATCTCTTGGTTCCTCGATCTCTTCAATTACTACGTCGATTCCGAGGAACATGAGCTTTTTAGCAAAGAGTTGCAGCTTGATTCCAAGGTCTTGTCACTTTTATCATCACTCTCCTCTCCTATCCTCTCTGTGCACACAGTCGTTGACTTCTTTTTTATTACTCTCTCTGTTGTCCTGCTTTGCTTTTGTTATCAGGTGTTCTACTTCGACATCGGTGAGAACAGAAGGGGACGTTTCTTGAAGGTATCGATTTCTTTGTTGAGTTTCTTGAATTTGAAGTTTTAGGGATTTTAGAGTTTATATGTTTAGTAGTGTTGTTAGCATTTTGGTATTGTGACTATGTTTTAGGAGTGTTCTGTTCTAATGGGGGGGTTTGTGGTGTGGTTTGGTAGGTGTCAGAAGCATCAGTTAGTAGAAATCGAAGTACCATTATTGTTCCAGCTGGAAACTCTCCTGATGAAGGATGGGCAGCTTTCAGGAATATCTTGGCTGAGATTCATGAAGCATCTGGACTTTTCGCTATGCCAAATCAGGTCTCCTTTGGTTGTGTTTTGTTTGTTGGAACCGTTTAACTAAGCTCTCTGTTTTATTTAGTCTCTCATTTTTCTCTTCGTTTTTGGACACAGAAACCTTCTGATGGACAGGAACATCTGGTTGGACTATCAGATGATGTTGGAGCTGGATTTATACCTGGCCATGGTAGCCAGCAGCCATCTTCTTCGGAGCACACTGTGGATCGAGCAACTGATTCGCCAAACCAGGATGAAACGGGAATGACTAATGTTTCTAAAGTAATCAGAGCTGACCAGAAACGGTTCTTCTTTGATCTTGGGAACAATAACAGGGGCCATTTCCTTAGGATATCTGAGGTAAAACTCTTTGCTGTTTAACTTTTTTGAGAGCTTGAGTTTGTTGTGGTTTATAAGCCTTACGCATTTGTTTCTGAATACGTGAAAATATATAGGTGGCCGGTGCTGACAGGTCCTCCATCATTCTACCATTATCGGGTCTTAAGCAGTTTCACCAAGTAATAGGTCAGTTTGTGGAGATCACCAAAGATAAGATTGAAGGTATGACAGGTGCTAATGTCAGGACAGTTGACCCTCCTCAGAGATAAGTATTGATTCTTTTTAGAGGATGGAATTCTCGATCTTCTAATCATTTGAATCTGGCTACTTCAAAGTAGCTTGTCTTAATCGCTCGCGGTGTGCAATAGTTTCACAGTAATTTCTCGCCCCCTTCACATCCCTGTAAAAAAATAATTCAGCAGGATCATCATCTCATCTGGCTTAATAGCACAGATAACTCTGGAGTCAGCAACTGGGGAATAAGCTGAAATTTATCCACCATTTGTCTCTCTCTCTCTCTCTCTCCTTCCTCTTAGAAAAAGTTTAAACAATTGTGAGTTTGCTTCTGTTCTGTTTAACTTCTTCTTCTTCTTCTTCTTTATTTTTTTTATGTTCAGTTTGGGTCATTGGGTGTATATCTTGACGGCTTGATGCATTTAAATTGTAAAAGAATATTGGGGTTTATATATGTTTGGGCTTACTGCCAGAGTGCCAGTGGTAAAAAAAATTGAAGTGTAAGTTCTTATCATATGAATGCTATTTTTTTGTAGGTCTTAGAGAAGTGGCCAGTACTAAGCACGCTTTGGTCAAAACATATTTGCTTTTTAACCGCTTTTACAATACCAGGTCAACCGATAATGAAATGCCACATTACTGATTAGTGATTACGCCAAACAAAAATTATGACAAATAAAAAAGAGTAGCTTCAGAGTTCAGAGTTCAGAGTTCAGAGTTCAGACACAGTCAAACAGAGAGAGAGAGGGAAAAAAAAAAAAAAACTATTTTGTCGGTGATTTATATATCCTCTTGTTCAATAAACCACCACATGCTCTGAAACCCTAGCCTGAACAAATCGCCGTCTTCTCTCGAAACATCTATCTACTTCGCTTCATTACAAGGTTCGAACACAACCGACTTAAACTTATCCTTTTTGTAATATATTTATTGTGTTTTCGTTAGTTGAATCGTGTTCGAGATTTATCTAATCAGAAAGGTTTTTTGGAATCTTTGGTGATTCATTTCTTTTGTTGTTGAATCGATTTCGCAGATCTGATGATGAAACCAGATCAGATCGTACTCTAAGATCCCAGATGCTCCTTAAGTTATTGACTCGGATCCATCCATCATCATCATCATCACCTTCATCATCATTATCATCATGTCGCTGTTTCTGAAGGACGATTCGATTCAAATCCGTGAAGTATGGAACGACAACCTCGAATCAGAAATGGCTCTAATCCGAGAAGTCGTCGACGATTTCCCATTCGTAGCGATGGACACAGAGTTCCCAGGAATCGTGTGTAGACCAGTCGGATCATTCAAAACCAACACAGAGTACCACTACGAGACGCTTAAAACGAACGTCAACATCCTCAAGATGATTCAGCTCGGTCTCACTTTCTCCGACGAGAAAGGTAACCTCCCAACCTGTGGTGCCGACAGCAAATACTGCATCTGGCAGTTCAATTTCCGCGAATTCGACCTCGAGTCCGACATTTTCGCCACCGATTCCATCGAGCTTCTTCGTCAATCAGGCATCGATTTCGCTAAAAACAACCAGATGGGGATCGATTCGGAACGTTTCGCCGAGCTTCTCATGTCTTCAGGGATTGTGCTGAATGAGAACGTCCACTGGGTTACGTTCCACAGCGGGTACGATTTCGGGTACTTGCTGAAGCTACTGACGTGTCAGGATCTGCCTGAGACGCAGACGGGGTTCTTTGAGATGATTAATGTGTATTTCCCGAGGGTTTACGATATCAAACACTTGATGAAGTTCTGTAACAGTCTTCATGGAGGTCTGAACAAATTGGCTGAGCTGTTAGAAGTTGAGAGAGTTGGGATATGTCACCAGGCGGGTTCGGATAGCTTGTTGACGTCGTGTACATTCAGGAAGCTTCAGGAGAATTTCTTCATTGGTTCCATGGAGAAGTATTCTGGTGTTTTGTATGGTTTAGGTGTTGAGAATGGTCAGATTGTTCATTGATTTAACAATAAAAAAAGAATCAAAGTTTTCAACAGTTCTTTATCGATTCATTTTAGTGGTTTAATATCATTACATCACATATTAGGTTGCTTGAAGAAGCATAGTAGTATATATGATCACAGATGTCAAGAACTACAATCGAAATTTTGGTTTGGTGTTATGCTCTCCTCCTATTTATTTAAAGATAACATCACTCAGTCATATGAAAAAACATAGCAATAGCTAGTAGTAATTTATAAGAAAATATATATTAGTTTCAGAATATATCTTTTTCATCATTGTGTAGAATTATAAAATCATATAATGTATCATTTTCATATAGGAACAAATAAATTAGTAAAGGAAAATTTAGAGGTAAATAAGGAATCATCTAGATTTTGACCCAAATGAAAAGAAACAAAATGTACAAGAAAGAAGTGCAACATATCATACGAGCCTGCCTACCAACCACAAGTATCTCAATTAAGCCCATTATGGAAGTCGGTACACAAAGCCCATCACAAGTCTCAGCAAAACGACAAACAACAGTTTTGCACACAGAACAAAAAACGCGCGTGAAGAGAAAAGGGAAAGGAAATGATGACGTTGCGGCGGCTGCTGCTCCTTGGAGAGTAAGAAAGAAACAGCGTCGAATAAAGCTGAAGCCTTTTTCATCTTCTCTACTCCATCGTTGATATAAGGAACAAAGATTTGGAGGGCTGAGATTAATTTTAAGCTATCTTAATTAGACTTTCATATAATTTCATCATTTCTAAATTCAACCCTAACATCAATCGCTGCCTTGTTTTCTAGAATCACCAATCAAGGTTTGAAATATCCCGAGTTCCTCGTTTATATATGAATTTTTCTGTGGATTCTAGATCATGATGAGCTAGCTATGTCGATAATGTTTATTAGTGTTTTAACTTAGAGGAGGTTTTTAGATCTTTAATTAGTGATTTGATTTCTTTATTTGCTGCATCGATTGCAGATCATGTCGTTGTTTGCGAAGAAAGACTCGATTCAAATCCGTGAGGTGTGTACGGACAATCTAGAATCAGAGATGTGTCTGATTCGAGAAGCCGTGGATGATTTCCCGTTCGTCGGAATGGTGTGTAGACCACCAGCCGACGACGATTTTCCAGGAATCGTGTTAGGAACTTTCGAAACCCTAACCGAGTACAACTACGAAACCCTAAAAACGAACGTCAACAATGTCGAAATGCTTCAGCTCGGACTCACTCTCTCCGACGAGAATGGAAACCTCCCAACTTGTGGGACTGACAAATACTGTATCTGGCAGTTCAATATCCGCGACGTCGCTGAAAACAACTGTTGTAACTTCGTTCAACTCATCTTTGGTCTATTACTTAATCTATGTTTGTGTTTGTTGTTTGCAGGTTCGAACAAGAAGTAAAGAGACATAGGATTTACGAGTTCTCAAGGCTTAGACCAGCCAAGGTACGTCTCGGTGAGTTTGACCGCTCACTAGAGATTCCACTATGAACAAAGAACATATTACAATAAAGAATCACTCACCCTTGCAGAAAGATTAAACCCTTAAGAAGAAAGATGGAAGATGACGAAGAACTCTCACTAAAACCCCAAAAACCTCTCAAACTCTCTCTGCACAAAAGGTAACTCTCTTTTGTTGTCTTACTCTTTCTGCTTGCTTGTCCCCTCTTTAAAACCTCTTTGTCACTTCTGTCAATTTCCATTTTACTCTGTAACAGACTCCCTTGAGCCGCACGCCAGAGCTTGTCATGATCTGCTAATCGACAGGAAACAGAGACCTGTGTTCGTACAAGTGAGGACCACTTCATCCAGAAAACCGACTTTTTTTTATTGGGCTTAACACATTAGTGGCCCATTCACGGTTTTAAGTCCACCAGTCCATAAACCCATAATCGTTTTCGACATTCTCCACCTCGATTTTGGTTTGGATTTTAACCTGAAAGACTTTACCGTCTCTACTCCTTCCCCGACATTAACCTGCCGGATCCAATCCTCCCAACAGCACTGGAGTAAGGTACGTTTTTCATCCTGGCTTCAGTCTCAGCTTTATCTTTATCCTTAGTATTGCATAGCTTAAAGTGACAACCGAAAGGTGTTTGAACTGGTGTAGAATTGTCCATTCTAAATCTCTTTAGGACCGTTTCCAAATAAGCTTGTTGTGACAACTTCAATACACATTTGCTTCTGTCCCTTGAAATGTCCGTGCCTAGTATTATATTTGCTGCTCCTAGGTCTTTCATTTTGAATTCACTGCTTAGGACTGTCTTTAGTTTGACAATATCTGACATATCCTCAGCAGCAACCAGCATTCATCCACGTAGAGGAGTAGATACACAAAACAATCCTCCTGGTAACATCTGAAGTACACACACGTATCAAATTGACTTCTTGAATACCCTTGTGACTTCATAAACTGATAAAACCTCAAATTCCACTGTCTTGGAGATTGTTTTAACCCATACAGAGATCTCTATAATAAGCACACCTCATTATCACCCTCTGAAAAACCCTCTGGCGGTTCCATTAGTATCCTTTCATCTAACCTTCCATGTAAGAAAGCAGTTTTCACATCTAACTGTTCCAACTCCATATCACGATCCACTACCATTGATAAAAACAGCCTTATAGTGACATGTTTAACCACTGGTCAAAAAACCTCATGATAATCAACTCCCTCAATCTACGAGAACCATTTAGCAACTAACCTTGCTTTGAACCTAGGATTCTCAACCCCTGGAATCCCTGGTTTGAACTTGAATACCCACTTGCAACCGACTGTTCTTTGCTTCTCAGATCTTGAAATAGATTTCCAAGTGTGATTCTTCTTATGAAATTCCATCTCCTCTTTCATTGCTTCTATCCATTGCTCTTTGTACGGTCCACTGATAGCTTCTAGATAAGTGTTGGGCTCATCATCATCCATTAGTTCCGCAGCACTTAGAGCATAAGCAGTTATGTCAGCCTCAATATACCTACTTGGCCTTTTGACGTTTATTCTTATTCTATCTCTTGCCAGTAGGTAGTTATCTAGAGGTGAACTTGAGACTTGGTAATCATACTCTTCATCCGAGTCTTCTTCTTCCTCTTCTTGATCAGAAACCTGCGTAGCTCCACCTTCACCAGAACTTTCTCCTGTAGTACTTGATTCACCAACATTGTCATCCTCAGGAAGTTCGAAAGTAACTTTCTTTTTGCCTTTAGGATCCGATATCTTGTCTAGTTCAGTAGACTGTTGTCCAATATCTTTGTAGAAAATATCTTCACAGAAAATAGTGTCACGGCTGACAATGCATTTCTTATCCTCAAGACTCCAAATTCTGTATCCTTTCACACCGTGAGGGTAACCCATGAAGACTCCTTTCTTAGCTCTAGGCTTGAGCTTCCCTTGATCAACATGGTAATAGACTAGACACACAAACCTCCTCATGTGTGAATAATCTGGTTCTTTCCCAGACCAGACTTTTTTTGGAATTTCAAAATTTAGTGGTGTAGATGGTGTTCGATTGATCATATACACCACAGTAGATGTAGCTTCAGCCCAGAAGGATTCACCCAATCCAGTCTCGATTAAGAGACTTCTTAGTTTCTCCAGTATGGTCCTGTTTAACCTCTCAGCGACTCCGTTTTGTTGAGGGTTGTAAGGACGCGTCTTGTGCCTTAGGATACCATGAAGCTTACAATGGTCATCAAAGGTCTTGTTGTAGTATTCAAGACCATTATCCGTCCTTAAGGCTTTCAACTTCTTTCCACACTGATTCTCAGTGACTGTCTTCCACTCAACAAACCTTTCATAAGCTTCATCCTTAGTCTTAAGAAAATAGACCCACACTTTTCTTGAGAAATCATCAACAAATGACATATAGTATTGGCACTTTGACAAGCTTGGAGTGACATTAGGAGAACCCCACAAATCTGAATGGACATACTCCAATGGTTCTTTGGATGTATGAGTTCCTGTCTTGAATGATTTCCTGTGAGCCTTTCCGAGAATGCAACATTCACACTGCTTAAATTCTTTAAACGTGCTTGAGCTTATTAACTCCTTCCTGACTAGCTGTTGTAGTCCTCTTGCACTCAAATGGCCCAATCTACTGTGCTACAAGTCGGTTGTATTCACTGACTTGACAACCGCATTAGCCTGCTCCACCTCAGGTTTACCATCTAGGAAGTAAAGAGTGTCCTTGTAGTCACCAGCCAACACTTCTCTTTCTTTATAGAATACTTGCATTCTGAAGTTCCTTGATTGAAACCAACATCCAAGTGTTTCTAATTGTCCCAGAGAGATCAAGTTTCTCCTAGCTGTTGCTGCGTACCTGACATGTGTTAATACAACTGATGTGTTGTTGTAATTAACAATCTTTATCTTCTCAATCGTTGTTACTTCACAGTAGGAATCATTTCCCATTAGGATTCTTCCTCCATCGATTTCTTCCACATCAAACATCAAGTCTTTTCTGAATGTCAGATGGTATGAACATGCTGAATCCAGAATCCATCCTTCTCTAGCAACATTCACCGAGACTGATAGCATCACAGGTTCTGCCCATTCAGCTTTTGCGACACTAGCTTCCACAACCTCGTGTTTGCTATTGTTTGATGATTGCTTCTTCTTTGGGCAATCCTTTTTAAAGTGTCCTTCTTCTCCACATATCCAACACTCCCTGCCTTTAGGTCTAGACTTAGACCGATTGTTATTATGTTTTCCTTTACCCTTCTTTTATGTTCTTCCTCTTGCCTGAATGACCAACCCTTCACTCTCTGACTGCACCCTGTATATTCCTTTATCCTTTAGCTCCAACTCAATAGAGTAAGCTCCCCTGATAACTCCTTCTTAGTGATAGTGTTTCTTCCGCTGCTGTACTTGAGAGTGTGAACTAGACCTTCAAACTGCTTCGGCAAGCTGTTCATGAGAATTGCTGCATGATCCTCGTCATTCGTCTCAACATGCACACTCGACAAATCTGATATCAGCTTGTTAAACACGTCTAGGTTCTTGTCCAGATTCTTTGAACTATCCATCTTGAAGCTGTAAAACCTTTGCTTCAAGTAAAACCTGTGAGGTAGTGTCTTAACTTGATACTCAGATTCCAGTGCATTCCACATGTCGTATGCTGTAGGTTCCTTCATGACCTTTCTCAGCACAATATCGTGAATGCTCATGCTAAAGAGATTTCTCACCCTCCGATCCTTGTCAAGCCACTTTGGATCGGACTTAACTCGCTCTTCTGCTTGTTTATCATCTTCCCCTTCCTTAACGTTGTCCTTAGCATCTCCAGCTTTTACAAACGCTGAGGCTGGTAACAAAGCAGATTCGAGTCCCAAAATCTCTAACTGAGCCTGAATCTTGTGTTTCCACAAAGCAAAATCTCCTTCCCCATCAAACTTTTCTACTTCAAACCTTCCTTGAGTGGGTTCCATACTCACCTAGTTCTTCTACCAGATAACTAAGTAAATAACTTCCACTACAAACCCATGAGCTACCGATCTACAAGCCCTTATAGATCTACTACCCAAAAAACCCACAAAGTTCGCACCTTTCTTCGATTTAGTACCTTAGACACGCTTGAGCTGCAACCCGAAGCTCTGATACCATTTGTTGTAACTTCGTTCAACTCATCTTTGGTCTATTACTTAATCTATGTTTTTGTTTGTTTGCAGGTTCGAACAAGAAGTAAAGAGACAAAGGATTTACGAGTTCCCAAGGCTTAGACCTCTCAAACTTTCTCTGCACAAAAGGTAACTCTCTTTTGTTGTCTTACTCTTTTTGTTTGCTTGTCCCCTCTTTAAAACCTCTTTGTCACCTCTGTCAATTCCCATTTTACCCTGTAACAGACTCCCTTGAGCTGCACGCCGGAGCTTGTCGTGATCTGCTACTCGACAGGAAATAGAGACATGTGTTCGTACAAGTGAGGACCACTTCATCCAGAAAACCGACTTTTCTTATTGGGCTTAACATAGCAATGACCCATTCACGGTTTTAAGTCCACCAGTCCATAAACCCATAATCGTTTTCGACAACAACCAAACCGGTATAGATCCCAAAGAATTCGCCAAGCTTATGATGTCCTCTGGGACTGTGTTGAACGAAAGCGTCCATTGGGTTACATTCCACGGCGGATACGATGTCGGGTACTTGCTCAAGCTACTCACTTGTCGGAATCTTCCAGAGACGCAATCAGGGTTCTTTGAGAGTATCAGTTTGTATTTCCCTAGAGTTTACGACGTCAAACACTTGGATGAAGTTCTGCAACGGTGTTTATAGAGATCTCAACTATTTGGCTGAGCTGCTCGATGTGGAGAGAGTTGGGACTTCTCACCAGGTCGGATCAGACAGCTTGTTGACGTCATGTACATTGAGGAAGGTGCAGGAGGTTTTCTTCATTGGTTCTATGGAGAAATATTCTGGTGTTTTGTTTGGATTAGGTGTTGTCATCAATGGTTAGTTTAGTTTTCATGGAAGACAAAATTGAGTGTGTGTGTGCGCTATGTTTGCTTCTTCTTTTATGTATTTTACAACGCTTTGCTTGAATGTTGTATTGGCTACAACACCCAAATGTTGGAAGGTTAAACTTGATTGGGGTTTGAGTATCACCATTTGATATGTCACTTAATTAATGTTCTCTATTAATTAGACTCATTTAGTTGGTTTTAGATTAATATATACATCATATAAGGTCGTTTGAACAAGTAATTAAATTTAGAGAATCACACATCCGAGTTATGGTTTGATATAGACATATAGTGATCTCATAGTTGACTAGACACGGCGACGTTTCTAAGCGGACCAAAATTTAAGGAATGGCCCAGTGTAAAGCCCATCAAAACGGCCCAGTATCGACAAATCTGCCATTTCAGCAGGGTTTGTAAAACCCTAATATATATAACTCGCTACTCAATTTTGGCTTCGTCTCTAACTCTTCGTTGCAGCCTCCCTTTCTAAGGTTAGTCTCTGTACTCTTTTGCTCTGTTCCTCTATTGAATTGATCTGTGTTTATTATGTACATGATTTGTCCAACTTTATATGTTACAAACCCTTCCCCATAATTCTTTTGATTTATGTGCTTATTGAGACTAATTTGCTTAATTTTCTTGGCAGATCTTTTGCTTCTCTTTGTTCTTAAAGCCAATTCAAAGAGTCAATATGTCAGGGTAAGCTTTCTCTTGCGATGCAGCTGTGTTGGATTCTCACTACATTTAGTTTTACATTAGAGTGTATAGGTTTTAGTTATAGGTAGACTAGATGTAGATGATATGCTTTGCTATGTGACTCAAATCTTTAAACTTTCTTGTTAGGGATTGATTTACATAAAAATGTAGATTGGTTAGTGTTAGAGCTTTACAGTTCTTGATGTTTAATACGAAGAATTGATAAAAGTATTATACTTTTTCATCATTTCACAGTGATGAGGCTGTTGCTCCAGTTGTTCCTCCGGTTGCTGAGGCAGCTGCCATCCCAGAGGACATGGATTTGATGACTGCAGTGCAGTTGACAGTCAGGAAATCTTGTGCTTATGGTGGTGTTGTTCGTGGTCTCCATGAAAGTGCTAAGCTTATTGAGAAGCGTGTTGCTCAGCTCTGTGTTTTGGCTGAGGACTGCAACCAGCCCGATTATGTCAAGCTGGTGAAAGCTCTTTGCGCTGACCACAACATCAACTTGCTTACAGTTCCAAGTGCCAAAACCCTCGGTGAATGGGCTGGTGTAAGTTCTCTTGGTTAAATTCTCTCTCTTAAAGAATGTTTTGGTTCCTCTCGTTCTAGTCTTAAATTTTGAATGTGCTTACAGCTTTGCAAGATTGACTCAGAGGGCAATGCTAGGAAGGTTGTTGGTTGCTCATGTCTTGTAATCAAGGTAACAGAGTCTGTTTTACATTCTCTACTAATCCATGAATCATGGGAACTTCAAAATACATACAATGTCTTTGGCTTGTGTACTGATGATTTATGTGTGCGGTTTTGTATTACAGGATTACGGTGAGGAGACAACTGCCCTAAACATCGTCAAGAAGCATATTGAATCTAACTAAATCAAGCAAAGGTCAAGTCTCAGATGCTTTTACCCCAAAAGGAGCGCATTTTTTACTTGTGGCCACTCTTCTTTTTCCTCTTTTGTTCTCTGTTTTTGATATTTAATACTCAGTAGTGGACAGGTCTCGAGATTTGTTTTGGAACATGAAGTTTTGATGTTATGTAGGTTTTATCAATTTCAGCTTGCTCATTATCAATTTATTGTTTTGCTCCTTTTAAAGATTCTTCTAGTCTTCTACATAAGATTTGCGTATGTTTCTGCTATACAATGCAATAGATCTTTACCTTCTTTTCCATTGATTTGATTGCATGCTTGCACTTTACTCTCCATCAAAACCCAATACTTAAATAACATAAACGATAACGATACATGATAGTATATGGATTAATAAATTCAGATGAACCAGAACCAAGCCAAGACAGACCCTGAAGCCAGACCAATAACCAAGAAGAGCGTATTGACAGTACCAGCAGCTTCTGCATGTTGCAGTGGCACCGCTTTAGGAGCTAGAATCATCAAAACGCTTATCAAGTATCCGTTAGTTAATCCCAGTAAGCATGTCAATACCATTACAGGATCTCAGTCCTCAGAAACAACGGACCATGCAAGCAACCCCAAAAGAGAGGGTAAAACATCAGCCTCGCAACACAGCCGCCAACCGCGATCCTCTCATCCTCGGGCATGACCACAGCGGTCAGACATTTCCCAACTAAATCAAACACATTGTAAGCTGCAATGAGTAGAACAGGGTACCAATCTTTGAGACTCTCAGAATGAACATCCTCAGTGATGAATCCTGGAAATATCGACAGTGTCACAACGTATATGAGAATGATCCCAAAGCCATAAGATTTGACACTTTTGACAATTCCCCAAAGAGTCTTTCTCCACTCAGATCCGGTTAAAGAACCTTTCTTTAGTCTCTTCTCTTCGTTTATCGCCTTAGTCTTAACCTCATTGTAGTATTTGATCACAGGAAGTGTTTGTGCTATGTTGTAGAGCACAACACATTTCACCATCACAACAATTCCCACACTAAAGTAAAGATTTGCACTTTTTCTTAACCCATCAGGGTTTTGAGGATACATAGCTGTAGCTAAGATTCTCAACACTGAAGCAAGCACACCAGAAGCAGCAGTGCCAGCGACAACAGCTTGCATATACCTCTCAGGCAATTCACCAGCGACACCAAAAAGACCACCCTGCATAAAACTATCAGCGAGACCGGAGAAGGCAGCGACGACGGAGGTAACATCAAAACCTGCGTAGAGACCGATCTAGCCCTTAACGTAGACAAGATCAAGAACAGGGATGATTATCAAGCCGGTGATGAAGATGGAGAGACCAAAATTGATTCTAAAGCTTGCATGTCTCTTTTGCGCAAAGAAGACGACGATAACAAGAAGAGAAAGGAGACCGGAGAGCATGTAGACAACGGCGAAGATCCGATCGACGGCGGTGGAAGGGGAAAGGTAGGAGAAGTAATCGACGGCGGAGATGATTGCGTTCCATGGAAGAAGAGTAATACAAGTTTTTGTTAATAACAATGTTGTACTACAACAAGAACAATAAATAGTACAAAAAACCCAATGTGAAAATGTCTCTTCCCAACAAGCCTTTGAAAAAGAATTAACCTCCCAAATTGTGAATAGGTTCTTTTAAGTCCGACTGTCCGAGTGAAGAAAGGAAGAAAAGCTCCTGCTTACTTATTAGAAGCATTCTGCAAATACTTAAACCCTTAATTCTGAACTTATCGTGAATATTAGAGATAAGATTGCGAGTTTGCGACTATGTTATTTAGTTTTTAGACTTTATAAGTTCTCCTAGGAAAGGAAACCATGTTTAGGAATTGTAAACTAAACAAAAAAAAAGGAAATATATAGGAAACAAAAAAAGAACAAAAAAAGAAAAGGAAAAAAACGAGTTAGTCTATTTAAAGAGAGAGGCGATTACAAATCGATCATTCCATCTTTTTTCTTTCTAGAAATCACAGGGACCTCTCAAGTCTCAAGAACCCTAGAAGGATTTGTTTTGGGGTTTTGATTTAGGGTTTTCTGGTATTTGATTTGTAGTTGTTCTTTCTTTGTCTGCGCCATGGGGTGAAAGAAAGGTCTTACACAAATATTATCCAACAAACTCTGATCCGAGCAATGTTCTCCGGATCCAAAACAAGGTTAGAGCGATGCTTCCGTTTCGTATTCGATGCAACACATGTGGGAACTACATGGAGGCAGGTACCAGAATCAACTGCCTTCAAGAAGAAGTAACCGGAGAAACCTATTTAGTTATTAAGATCTATAGGTTTTACTTCCAGTGCAGTAACTGTTACGGGGAGCTGATATTGAAGACCGATCCAAAGAATTCGAGTTTTGTGGTCGAATCAGGTGCAACTCGCCAATGAGCAACACGAGGAGGAGAAGCAAGCCGATGAGAGTGGAGATACGATGAATTCTTTAGATTAATTTTCCATTTTTGCATATTGAAGTAGGTTTCTGGAATTTAACGAAGAGTTTATTGTATTTTAAATTACACCATTTTGGTTACATGATATGGAATAATTTTCAAGTTAAATAGCCTGCATCATTCTTCTCAAGTAATCATAGGGTTTGAGACACATAACCCCAAAAGGTATAACATTTTAACTTTTGTCATTATCATTGATCATCTTCCTTAATTCGACTTCATCTCAATGTCTGCATCATCTTTCGTAAGAGTGTCTGGAGAATCTCCCGGTAAAAGACCGAGAAGAGGCAGAGGGAGCAATGAGCTAAGATTGCAGAGAATAATAAGCGTTGATAGGTTACCGAAACTGTCTTTTGTGATGCCGAATACTTGAGTCAGCCCTGCACCCATAAGTCCACCTAGAACACTGCCTCCATTAGAGATTGACATGAGTGTAGCGAAGAGAGTTGCTTCCATTCCTTCTGGACACAGTCTCGCTGCTAACACAAGAACCGGCATGAATGAAGCCTGTGACAGTTTTTATTTTAAGCTGTCAGTGCATTGATACTGATACATTTCCAGTAATGCTGCATTAACTACATAACTAAAATCAGAGAATTCAAAGCCTTTGGGAAACTTAATGCTAACAAAAGCTTTAAACCTGAGCGAGGACTGTTAGGATTAGAGAATCTCCGATGGCAAACCACTCGTCGCTAATTCCCAACTGTCTGTTAAAACCTGACACAAGGATAACCTGCAAAACATAAGAGCGGTCCCAAGAGTTACTAATTGATTCTGTAGCAGGGATAGATGGCAAAGTTCTTCATGTAAAGTGCAGTTGGGACCAACCTGAGTCATTCCAAGACCCGTGCCAAAAACTGTCGTCGCGAGAAAGATTTTTCTCAGTGGAACAGTCTTCAGGAATCCATTGTACAGTCCTACTCCGAGCAACGATGCAATTGAGGTCACAAATTTAACTCGTCCCAGAAACTCCGGAGTAAAGCCAAGTTTGTTCGTACTGAGATGAATTTTAAACCAAATAACATAAGTTAGATTCTGTAGTTAATACTTAATACCATCTCAATGGATATGAAATAAGCCGATGACCAGGAACCAAGTGGAAGAGGACATACGTGAAGTAAAACATTGCAGAATCTGAGTGTGGTGTGGCTTGCCATAAGAAGATAAATAAGGTAGGGAGGAAAACATTTGGTTGCTTAATGGCACTCCATAGCTGAATCATGTTCTGCTTTGAGGTCTGAAGAAAGCCAGGACTGACCAAGGTTATGTTCTCTTTCTGCCCTAATGCTGGTTTGACCACACGTTGTTCGTTCACGAGAACAGCAACTGCTGAAGTTATCAAAGGTAGTAAAGCTGTCACCCCAAATACAAACCTGAGGTATAACAGCTTTTAGAATGCCACTTAGTTAGTTATCTATGCCACAGGATACCGAAAAAGAATAGCTACTGTATGCGCAAATTGTGTACTGTACCTTACACCATATGACTCCACCAGGGAGCCACTAAAGTATGAACTCACAATTCCACCAAAAGCCGAGGATCCCCAGCACAAAGACTGCAGAGATCCCGACACGCTTTGTGACTCACCACGAGCCCGTTCCACTACCATCGAGTCTACTACCTATGAAAAGTTAACAACCCAACAATTCCACATGCTGGAAAAACCAACTCTATCTTGGAACTCAACCAGGCTAAGTTAACCAGAATGGATTAGAAACCTTACCACATCAGAAAAGGCGACAGAGAGGGAACCAAGAAGTATACAAAAAGCAGCACTATATTTACTATCAACAAAACCAGCCATCAAACTCCACGAAAATGCACCAAGAAGTCCGGAGAGAACCAGATACGACCTCCTCCGATAGCCAAATAAAGGCACTGAATCACTGTAAAACAGAACAAGTTGCTATTATTGGCCACTACAGTTTCTTCAACAATAGAATCAAAACAAGTACAGAAGTGGTGAAGAACACATACCTAATAAAACCGTAAAGAGGCTTAACAAGCCATGGCAATGAAGAAAGACCCGTTATCACAGCTGTCTAGTCAAGAGGTATATATTGTCAGCCTATAAAGAGAATATTTTTTTATAAAAAGGAACTTCAAAAGCATCTCAATCAATACCTCAGCAGGATCAAGATGCAAGTCATCTTTCAAATAGAAACTAACAGCTAGCCTAGCGAGTCCTAAAACACCTTGAACAAAATACACCATAGCTACAGCAACATTGTCCGGTGATAATTCAACACCGTAAAACATGGCTCTGCTACTAAGACTTCTTCCTTTATTATTGTTACGAGGAGGCTGTGTTCTAATAACACTAGAAGAAGAAGAAGAAGAAGAAGTATCTCTGTCTCCTTCTACATCTCCTTCAGCTACACCTATACACACATTCCTCACAATTAAACCCAATTTCATGCAGCGATTAACGAATCCAATTTAGCTTAAAGAACTTACTGATCCTAGAATCTAGAAGAAGGCTTTCCTCGGAATTACGCCGGCGAGGAGGAAGCTCCGACATTGAAACTATGGATGACGACATATCTCTGTCAGGAGGTCTCCTACGAATCTTCCGGCGGTGAGATCGGACGGCGATTGAAAGGCGACGTGTCCCGTTGTTGGCGGAGGAGAGGAAGGCGGATGGCAAAACTGTAATTTGTGAAGGTGAGATTGGGATAGAGAAAAGTTTGGGACTCGCCATTTTTTTATTATTAAATGGTTTTGTGTAATTTTTTGCCCACTTTCCCTTTTTAATTTTTTTCCGTCTCTTGCGCTATGGAGAGAGTCTGAAGATTAAAAAAAATGTATTTTTCTCTTTTTTTTCTAATTTCGGACTTTTTTTTTTATTAATACAACATTTTTGTTTCTTTTCAAGATTTTTATATTTTATATTCTTTTATTTTTTCTTGCTAAAGTCTAAACTATTCAGTACCAAACATTGCAAAAAGGGGTGGCTGTTTGGGTACCATTGGATTTTGGGTCGGGTTTTCAGATTTTTGGTATTAGAGAGTATCAATTCATAAATCTCATTTGAGCACTTCTTTAAATTTGGGTAGAGATGTAATTGAAAGTCTTCGAAAAATATCTGAATTAATCGATAAACTTGGTAAAAAATATTACTTCAATTACTAAATAAGTATTTGAAAGATAGATCATAAAACATAGTTATTGTGTTTAGTTAGCTTTGGGTGTTTGGGCTATTAGTTTTCGTTTTGGTTTGAATCAGATATCACCTTTTACCCGAAGTATCTACTAACCCTCCAAGCTTCATTCAAATATTTATCTAGAATCGGTTTGATCGGGTTTGGATTTTTTTTCGATTAATGTGACAACAAAACAATTATATAATTATTCACATAGTATTCTAAGAAAACACCAAAATAAATAGTTACTCAAAAAAACATCTGAATTTGTATATAAGACGAATAAATTGTTTTTTCTAAAATACGTAATGTGAATGAGACTGATTGTGTGCCCCATAAGTTTCAAAGTATTTGAATGCTTAAGAAAGAAATGAAAAAAAAAAAAAACAATATAAGGACTTGTATTATTGTAGTTGTATTTTATGTATTTTCTTAAATGTCTATTATGTTTACGGAATTTAAAAAACGACCAAACAAGCTTTCGCCAAAGAACACGCACTTCACTTAGATCAAAAGCGAAGAATGGAAACTTTTTTTCAAGGAAGAAAAAGAATGATGAATGGTAGATAAAATATGTTGTTGTTCATCTCATCGTACCGTCGTAAAACCGCCTTTTTCAACCACACCTTCCATTCAACAAAACCTTATTGTTGCGTATTTGACCGTTCGAAGCAACAAGGAACGTTCTGTTTCCTTTTACTTGTTAAAAGAAAAAACATCAGATTATATAAATCAGATACATAGAACATAAGTTGTAAGATTATGATCAATTTATGTGTTTTTAGTCTCATCAATTTATCAAGAGAGCTAACTATTTTAAAGAATTCTCAAAGAACTATTTTAAAGAATTCTCAAAGAATCTTCATAAACCAAAAAGGAAAGAAACAATGTCAATGGAGATCGACCCATCTACTAAGATCAAATCCGCCGCGACTTCCTCACTTCCGGAGAAAATCCATCTTCGACCAATGACTCTCTCCGACATCGACGACTTCATGGTTTGGGCCACTGACTCAAAGGTCACGCGCTATTGCACGTGGGAGCCTCACACGAGCAAAGAAGCCGCGATCTCATACTTAAACAACGTCTTGTTGCCACACCCTTGGCTCAGAGCTATCTGCTTAGAAAACGACCGTCCGATCGGCTCGATCTCCGTCACGCCAGTCGATGAGATCAGAGGAGAGATAGGTTATCTCATCGGGAGCAAGTATTGGGGGAAAGGGATCGCGACGGAGGCTGTGAGGCTTGTGGCGGCGGAGATATTCAAGGACAAGCCGGAGATGGAGAGGCTTGAAGCACTTGTCGACGTTGATAATGTCGGATCTCAAAAGGTTCTTGAAAAAGTTGGGTTTGTGAGAGAAGGGGTGATGAGGAAATTTATGTATCTAAAAGGAAACGTTAGAGATATGGTCATGTTTAGTTTATTGCCTTCTGATTCTTTGCACTGATCATGACCTGAATTGCATCAACAAATATCAATCACATCAGATTTGTATAGATGATATATTGTATTTTGCTTTAGTTTGTATAAATCACATGTTATAAGTTGATGTGATGCTCTGTTTCCCCTTCTTCTCATGTTGTACGTAGTAACCTTATTTACTATTTTTATACCAAGATTATTTTATAATTTGAGAGTACAAGCCTTTTTCTTTTACCAGTTTATGTTCAAATATTTAAAAGTACAAATAAACTAAATGAAGCATGACATACTTGATTAACCAACTAAATTAAGTTTAACTGAACTACGTAACTTGATTCTTGCGTTGACTTACAGTGTACCAACGACCATTTGTACTACAATTATCAACAGTAACTAAAGACTCTAAAATACTTGAGAAACAGTTCAATCCTCTTTGGAAATGTGACCAGACACGATTTGTTGGCAATATTGGCATCTAGCTGGAAGCAACACGGTATGTTCCGACCAATACTTTGTTTGGCAACCAAGTAATTGTTGAAAGTCAAATGTCAAATGTAGACAACTCTCCACTCACACGATGACACGTCATCTTCAAACACTATTTAATCGAATAACTACAATACAAAACATTTAAACTTAAATCTATATAGCAAATGGTACTATTTTAGTCATTTAGTGTTATTTTTAAAGTCAATAAAGCTATAGGGACTAGGGAGGATCCTAATTGTTTTCTAAGATCGCGATCTGTCTATAAATGACACTGCTTAGACGTAGGAATGTGATATCTCAAACAATCATCATCCTAAAATGGAGATGGGCTCACAAGAAACACAACCAATCATGAGCTCTTCGCCTCCGGGGAGAATATCACTCCGGCCGATGACTCTTTCCGACGTCGACGACTACATGGTTTGGGCAACAGACCCTAAAGTGGCACGCTTCTGCACTTGGGAGCCTTGCACGAGCAGAGACGAAGCCATCAAATACATAACCGATCGTGTCTTGACACACCCTTGGCTCCGAGCCATCTGCTTAGAAGACGACCGTCCTATCGGCTACATCTTGATCATGGCGGTGGATGACATCAGAAAAGAGATCGGTTATGTCCTAGCGAGAAAGTATTGGGGAAAAGGGTTTGCGACGGAGGCAGTGAGGCTAGTGACGGCGGAGATATTTAAAGAATTTCCAGAGATTGAGAGGGTTGAGGCACTTGTCGATGTGGACAATGTTGGATCTCAAAAGGTTCTTGAGAAAGTTGGGTTTACTAGAGAAGGTGTGATGAGGAAGTTTCTATATATCAAGGGAAGTGTAAGAGACACTGTTATGTTTAGTTTCTTGCCTACTGATACTATGAAGTAATTGGATCGACAAAAATATTAATAAACATAGAAGTGATTCACATTCTATTTATATGTTGGAGTTAGTGTAGGACTCATACCCAAAATAGCTTCTCATTAATTACTCTTTGGCTTATTGGATGTGTGTTCTGTTTTCAGCGATGGTGTCAATCTAAGAGTACTCTTTGACAATACCTTGAATTGTTAATTTCTTAACCGGATCATACCCAAAATAGCTTCTCAGACCACTCCTCTTCCCCGTCTTCATTCTAGGTAAAGTTAAAGATTTTCCGGTGCTAGGGTTACATATAACCGACATCAACGCTGGGTTTTTCCTACCCTTTAAGATCCGTTTTTCAGTAAGACAGACGACGCCGTTGCTAGGACCAATGAGTCCACAGGCGTTGGGGAAATGTGCATGTAATCGATTGGCTGCACAAGAGATCTCATCATGACTTTGATGAGGAGACTACTGGTGTGAGGAGAAGAATACCATAATCATGTTTGCAATCTCCATTTCGAAAAAAGATTTGTGCATGCTATTTAGCACAAAATTTAGGCCTAAATATCGGAGGTTCGTCAAAGCTGATCCAACTTTTTTGGTTGCTTTTTTGTTTTGTATAATGAAAATAATCTGAATGTAAAAGATGTGGTTACAAAAGGTAGAGAAGAGTTTTAAATAGCAAAGATTATTAGCCTATTAGAACAATCTTTTGCTCTAGATCGAATGTATGAAACAATTATGTAAAGCGTTAAATAAGATCATAAGATTCATGAAGTATCCACATAAGTTTCACAACATCACAGATTCACCGGAAACAGAAGGATACATATCCAACAAGGAAACAAAATGATAACCAGCCAAGAGATGTGGAGATATAACGAACGACTCAAGTAAGATTCCCATGGTCTTTATGATGAAACTAGCTATGTTACAACACAATCTTTTCAAGTTATAAATTCCTAAAATGCTCGAATAAGCTCTACATTCTCCACATGATTTGAAAAGTCGTCAACAGGATAACCATTAAACTCTTGCATTCCTCTAACTCCAACTCTTACGACAGTCTTCTTCTCGACATTGTAGTAGAAAACATAAAAAGGATTACACAGAAATGTCGGCACAAACACAAATTCAGTTGTACCAACCACTCCAAAACAGCGTAACCCCTTAACTACATGCTGCCAAACAGGAGGATGTAATACAAAAACATGCTTGGACCATTCCTTTTTTTCCAAGTCTTGGAGAACCCACAAGTCAAAACTTGTATCTCTCCCATAAAAATACTTAGACATAAGAGAACCTAGTTTGCCACTGTAATTTATCAGAGTAGTTGCATCTTGCATCGGTCCAATGAGGTTAAGAAAGCTCAACTTGTCAGAAGTAAAATCAAAACAAACTACAAAACATTGGACGGAAGACCTGTCGACATTACCTATATAGTAAAAGACACCATCGATGCATATCCCTCCAGGTCTGGGAACATGGGGTAAGCAACATTCGACAATTCTCCATGATGGTTTCCCAATTCCAAGTGTCAGAACTTGAAACGCGTCATATCTCTCATAATCTCCATTTGCACCTGACATGGTAATGAACAATACCTTGAACTGTTTCTTAACTGGATCATACCCCATAAACTTAACCATATTCAGCCCAAGCATATTGCACTTGGGCTTCACTTCCGGCTTGCCTTCCGGTAAAAGTAACGATTGTCCGGTGCTGGGGTTAAATAGCAACGACAACAGTAGCACTTTATGATTAGCAGTTGTCTTGACACCTCTGAGAAGGACGAAGCCGTTACTAGCACCAACGAAATCATATAATCTGAGGGAAGGGGTAAAACGACTGGCGGCTACAGCAAAGGACGAGTTATTAACAGGGTTTTGAGGATGCTGTGTGGAGAAGAAGACGAACGCATACTCTTTGTCTCGGAAGATGAACAAGAGCTGCGGGCGGGGAGAAGATCTGGTCAAGTACAGCTCCGTGAAATCTGGGCGGCGTAGTACGGCGTTCCAGAGCTTCGACACGCACCGACATCTGGCTATAGACTTCGCCGGCAACCTCGAGAATATCTCCATCACGAGTTCGATTGAGATCGGCAACGAGTTTCCTCTTCCATTTACAAAGGTCATCGATCGCGTCTCGCGCCGAGAAATGTTCTGACGCCGTGATTTCATCATGGTGGAGACTGTCAGACTGGAGACACTGTAGTAAGAAGAACCCTAGACCCGCCTCAGATCCTTCAATGTACAAAAACAACAAAAAACTTTAGTCTCACTTTGCACTAAACACACAGTATACTAGAGTTTAGGGTTCCTCACTTTCTCTCTGTTGTCAAAAATCTTTGGTTTAGAGAAAGCCCATCTAGCCCAAACGTTCAGGCCGTTTATTGGATTAGGATTATAGAAAAAAAAAAATACAAAATCTGGAAACATGCATGGATCAAGAATTCAGAGAAGAAGACATTCACATTGTCACATATTTAGTGTATAGCACTCTTTTTTTTTTTTTTTT
>NC_025691.1:4307413-4363994 GCF_000633955.1 Camelina sativa
TTTTTTTTTTTTTTTCCTCTGAATTTGTGACCTAATTTTAAATTTCCTACTGATAATATATATATATATATATATATATATATATATATATATATATATATATATATATATGAGTGTCTGTCTTGCCAAACATTTTTTTCTTAACCAAGCACTTCGCTTTCTCGGTATATTTTTTCACCCATAATCTCTTTTAAGGCTTAGAACATATTCGGTAGACTGTGTAGAGTTAAAACACTAGGATTTACCCGATGGTACACAACATGTCTATTTCTTTTATATTGTTTGTTTGTTTTATAGTTTTATATATCAATAACCCTGTGCATTATGAAGAAGTTAATTCGAATATTTCATTATAATTTCAAATATGTCATTATAATTTTGAATCAATAAATTAGTTCCTCCATTTTTAACTATAATAAATATTTGATACTAACTCATAGATTTCATTAAAAGCAAATATTTGTTATCGAATAATAGGAAAGTTTTCAATTTTGACTAAGATAATAATGAATGAAGACCGACCCAACAATTAGGATTACACAAAAATATACTTCAAAAAATATTAAAATAGATTTTATTCTTTTTATTCATTACCAATACTATTAATTATTTAAAGAACATATACGAACTATCGAAATAATGCACAATGACATACACATAATTTAAAATTATGTAGTAAACCTCATTTCATCCATTATTAATAGATTTTGATAATGAGCCTCTATATTGTAATTAAAATATATTGAACCAAAACCAAAACAAAATTAAAACAGTTAAACCGATCAGACCCTAACCAACTTGATTCTCTAAGTAAACTGACCAAAGTACCAGACCCTCTAAAAAAACCAACTCGAGCTTCTTCTAAATTCTTATCACACTGATTAAGTTTTTTTTTATTTTGTCGACAACACGATTAAAGTTCTAAAAGAAAGATTTTGTGGGTTTTCAATTTAGAGTTCATATTGATGGGAGAAACGAAATCGAAAAAAATCCTGACCAAGTCGATGGTCGTGAAAGAGTATCGAAATCAAACAAATAATTGTTTGGGTTGAATTGATTGAAGAGATTATTATTGTTTATATTATTTTCAAATAATGTTAAAAGCTGTTAATTTTTTTGAGGAAATTAGCATTGAAGTAGAGATAATTTAGGGATAAAATTTCCGATTAAAGATTTCATTTGATCAAAATGCCTGATTTTCTGTAAATATATTTCCGTATATGATTATTTCAGAATATCTATAATTAACTACTCCGATTAATTAAAGATTATTTAAGATGTTATTAATTAAGGATTATTTATAATCTTATTAATTAATGATTTAAAGCATGATCCGATTAGTGCAATTGGGTTTGTTTGTTTGAATTTAAACCGACCTGTTTTGAAAAAAAAGAGGATGAGACAAATTTAGGATGCTTCAAAAATGTTAAGAACTTAAGATATATCAAATTTTAAGTTATATTTATGTGTTAGTTGTGTTTAGTGTAAGATTACATAATTGTATTTGACTGTTAATTATAGTATTTAACCTGCAGTTTACCGCAAAATAATTTGTTTTCTATGTTATTATAAATTACTCAATTTAATATATCTAATATTCTAATATTGATAATATTAGCAAAATATAGAAATGATAAATTATCCATGTAACACCAAATTACGTTATCGTAAACTACTCAATTTAATATATCTAATATTCTAATATTAATAATGTTAGGAAAATATAGAAATGATAAATTATCTGTGTAACGCCAAATTAATGATAATTAAATTTAAATTCATGTTGATTCAAATCCTTCACACAATATAACTCCATCGCGTGATATTTTAACTTTTAAGTGAAAATATTCATTATATATCAAAATAACTAAAATATAAAATAATCTATATCCGAATATACTTGTTTGGTTACAAAAATCTTAAAACAATTTTGAAAATATATATTCGTTTATAAAAATTCAAATCATATCATATGTTGGAAAAAATCTAAAATTTTATGTATTAAATAGTAATTCAAAAAATTAAATATAAGATTAAATAAAAGTGTTAAGGAGAATTATATTTTAATCTAAAATATTGCTTTAAATTAGGTAGATAGATTTTATGAAATTTGAAATTAATATTATCAAATATGGAAATGATTGTGTTTAGTTGCAAGGATTGTAGAGAATTTAGTTGGTACTTGTTTGGATACAAAAATAAAAGAGAGATGACACAAAAATATACTCCAAAAATGTTAAGATAGATATATATCCATAAAAGAATATAAAAAAAAAACAGAATATAATCATGCAATAAGCGAAAAGGAGATAAACTGAAGAGCCTTAATTCTAGCTAACGTTGCAAAATCTCTGTGAAGTTACAAAATCCTAAGAAGACACTTCCATAAGCTTCACATCTTCTATGTGGTCTACAAAGGTGGAAAAAAAACTGTTATGTTAAAACGCTTCCATTCCCAGTTCAGTTCTTCACATGCCAGCACATTACTCATGCTTCTTCACGCTTTTCTTTCTCAGGTTACATATGCCTAAGAGAACCTATCAGATGCATATCCATTTATCACAGGAAACAAAACATACTTATGTCCAATAAGCAAACAAAATGATAACTACTACACATAGTCATTAATCCTTATGATGAGAACTTAAAAAGAGAAAAACTAGCTTTGTTACATAACCTCCTCAAGTTACAAATTCCTAAAATGCTCGAATAAGCTCCACATTCTCTACATGATTTGAAAAGCAAAAATTAGCTTAATAGAAGTTATAACAATCTTTTGCTCTAGAGTGTATGAACCAATTATGTAATAAGATAATAAGATTCATCCAGTATCCACAAAAGTTTCACAACATCACAGATTCACAGGAAACAGGACATACATATCCAACATGGAAACAAAATGATAACTACCCAAGAGATGTGGAGATATAACGACTCAAGTAAGAAGATTCCATGGTATTTTATGATGAGAAGAACTTAAAAGCCAAACTTGTAGCTTTGATACACAATCTTCAAGTTAAAAATTCCTAAAATGCTCGAATACGCTCCACATTCTCCACATGATTTGAAAAGGCCTTAACTCTATAACCACCAAACGCTTCCATTCCTCGAACTCCAACTCTAACGACAGTGTTCTTCTCGACATTGTAGTAGAAAACATAGAAAGGATCAGACAGTGTTATCGGGACAAACACAAATTCATTTGTACCAACCACTCCAGAAAAGTGTAAGATGGTCTTCTCAACTACATTCTGCCAAACAGGAGGAAATACATAAACGTGATTGGACCATTCCTTTTTCTCCAAGTCTTCCAGAACCCATAACTCAAAACCTGTATCTCCTCCATTAAAAGAGTCAGACGCAACCGAACCTAGTTTGCCATTGTAATTAATCAGAGATGTTGCATTTTCCATCGGTCCACTAAGGTTAAGAAAGCTGAACTTCTCAGAACTAAAATCAAAACAAACTATCATAGAGCTGTTCTTGAGCCTAGTACCAACATAGTAGAAAACACCATTGATGCATATCCCTTCAGTTCGAGGTAAATGGGGTATGCAACATTCGACCAGTCTCCACGATGGTTTTCCAATTCCTAATGTCAGATACGAATATTCAAATTTCGCATCAGAAAAGATAACGGACAATGCCTTGAACTGTTTCTTAACTGAATCATACCCCATACAACTAAACGTCCCAAACATCCTGCTCCTGGTCTTCACTTGCGGTAAAGGTAGCAATTGTCCGGTGCTGGGGTTAAATTGCAACGACACTAATCCTTGCTTTTTCCTTCCCCTGACACCTCTAAGAAGGACAAAGCCGTTACTTGGACCAACGATTCCACTGTGACAAGGCAAATGGCTAAGACGATGGGAGGCTACAGCAAACGACGAGTTCTCAACAGGATTTTGAGGCTGATGTGAGGAGAAGAAGACGACCCCATCCATGTTGCGTAAGACGAACAAGAGCTGCGGGCGGGAAGAAGATCTGCTCAGGTACAACTCCGTGAAATCTGGGCGGCGTAGTACGGCGTTCCAGAGCTTCGACACGCAACGACATCTAGCTATAGACTTCACCGGCAACCACGAGAATATCTCCATCACGAGTTCGATTGAGATCGGCAACGAGTTTACTCTTCCATTTACTAAGGTTATCGATCGCGTCTCGCGCCGAGAAATGTTCTGACGCCGTGATTTCATTTTCATGGTGGAGAGACACTGCAGTGAGAAGAACCCTAGACCCGCCTCAGATTCTTCAATGTACAAAAAAAACAACAACAAAAATTTATTAGTCTCACTTTGCACTATAAAGTTTTTCTCCATTCGTCAAAAATCTTCGTTAAGAGAAAGCCAAACGTTCAGGCCCGTTTATTGATCCTGATGATGACAACTGAAGAGCCTTAATTCTAGCTAACGTTACAAAATCCTAAAAAGACACTTCCATAAGCTTCACATCTTCTACAAAGGTGGAAAAAAACTGTTATGATGAAACGCTTTCCATTCATTGGATTTCAATTCTTACGATTGTTCCTTTTTCAATATTGTACTCGTAGATATAACTCCAACAAAGTAAAACTTGGCCTCTTCAACTGCATTCTTCCACAAAGGTGGGCAATACATATATGTATAATGGACCATTGTTGCTTTTCGAAATATTCAAGAACATACAACATAATACTTTTACTTCTTCAATTAACAAAGGAAGACCCTGATCCATATGACACAAGTCAACCTAATTTTACCATTGTAGTTTATCAGCGTAATGAGAATCCCCTTGATTTCAAGAAAACTAAAACTTCTCAGACCTAAGGTCAAATCAAACTAATATGTTCCAGACCTAATAAAAAAGCTCGATAAAACAAAACAGAGACCTAATCTCTATTACTTATCCACCATGAACAGAGCACAAGCTCTGAACCCTACATTTCACAATGATCTCTCCAGATACCTCTAACCAACTATTCTCTCTATATTTATAAGCTATACACTATCTTAAGATTCTGTTACCAAGTCGTCACTCTTCAAGCTTCTTCAGACGTGACTATAATTTCCCACTTCAGTTCTTCACGTGCCAGCACATTACTCATGCTTCTTCACGCTTTTCTTTCTCATATTACATGCCATAGAGAACCTATCAGATGCATATCCATTTATCACAGGAAACAAAACGTACTTATGTTCAATAAGCAAACAAAATGATAACTACTACACATGGTCATTAATCCTTATGATGAGAACTTAAAAAGAGAAAAACTAGCTTTGTTACATAACCTTTTCAAGTTACAAATTCCTAAAATGCTCGAATAAGCTCAACATTCTCCACATGATTTGAAAAGGCTTCAACAGTATAACCTTCAAACGCTTCCATTCCTCGGACTCCCACTCTAACGACAGTGTTCTTCTCGATATTGTAGTAGAAAACATAGAAAGGACCAGACAGTGTATTCGGCACAAACACAAATTCAGTTGTACCAACCACTCCAGAAAAGCATAAGGTGGTCTTCTCAACTACATTTTGCCAAACAGGAGGAAAGACATAAACGTGATCGGACCATTCCTTTTTGTCGAAGTCTTCCAAAACCCAAAATTCAAAACCACTACTTTTCCCGTTAAAAAAGTCAAACATAAGCAAACCTAATTTGCCGTTGTAATTCATAAGAGTTGTTGCATCTTCCATCGGTCCACTGAGGTTAAGAAAGCTGAACTTCTCAGAACTATAATCAAAACAAACTAGCATAGATTCATCAGAAGACCTGTCGGCCGTACCTAGATAGTAGAAAACACCATTGATGCATATCCCTCGAGTTTCGGGTAAATGAGGTATACAACATTCGACCATTCTCCACAATGGTTTTCCAATTTCGAGTGTCAGAATTTGATACTTATCATAATGTCCACATCCTTCATCTAACAATACCTTTAACTGTTTCATAACCGGATCATACAACATAGAAGTAATCATGTTGCTCTTCGTCTTCAACTGCGGTAAAGGTAACGATTGACCGGTGCTGGGGTTAAATAGCAACGACACCGATACTCGCTTTTCCTTCCCTCTAAGATCATGTTACCTCTTAGAAAGACGAAGCCGTTACTAATATCAATGATTTCACATAATCTGAGGGAATCGGTAAAACGATTGGCGGCTACAGCAAACAACGACGAGTTCCCCTCAACAGGATTTTGAGGATGAGGTGAGGAAAAGAAGACGAACTCGTCCTCGTTTTCTAAAGTGAACAAGAGCTGCGGGCGGGCAGAAGATCTCGTCAAGTACAACTCCGTGAAATCTGGGCGGCGTAGTACGGCGTTCCAGAGCTTCGACACGCAACGACATCTAGCTATAGATTTCGCCGGCAACCACGAGTATATCTCCATAACAAGGTCAATTGGGATTGGCAATGAGTTTCCTCTTCCATTTACTAAGGTTATCGATTGAGTGTTGCGTCGAGAAATGGTTAGACGATCGTCTGAGACGCTTAGCCGCCGCGATTTCATTGGTGGAGAGGAAACCCTAGACTCGTCTGAGTATTAAAAAAAAAAAAAGTAAAAAGTTTGAAATACAATAGAATAGAATGTTCAAGTTGTATTATTCCAGAGGGCAGAAGAAGTATTAAAATTGTTGAAGAAAATAAATTCTAAATCCTAAAACAATTTTAAAAAAATATAAAATGAAATTTTATTTTTTGAAATAAATATATAAATAATTTTAGTTAGAAAAAAAATCATATTTGTATTTACCTTCGTACACTTATATATATTTTTTATATATTATAAAAATTATTACAATAATTAAAGCTAAATTATATCCACCAAAATTATATTTGTATTTACCTTCGTACACTTTTTTATATTTTTATAATATTAATATATTATAACAATTATTACAATAATTTAAACCTAAATTATACCCTTACCAAAACTTTTGCCAAATACTCATCAATAAAAATATTATTACTGCCATAGTCTGAGACTTTGTGGCTTGGGAGTATGCTCCAAAGATTTCTATAACATACTCATCAATAAAAATATTATAATATTTGCTTTTAAAAATATGCTCTTAAACCCTAAATTATTTTATTGTAAAATCATATTTGTTGTTACAGCTTTAGTTGTAAACGACCAAACAAGCTTTCACCAAAGAACACGCACTTCACTTAGATCAAAAGCGAAGAATGGAAACTTTTTTTCAAGAAAAAAAAGAATGATGAATGGTAGATAAAATATGTTGTTGTTCATCTCATCGTACCGTCGTAAAACCGCCTTTTTCAACCACACCTTCCATTCAACAAGACCTTATTGCCAAAGAATCCTACACTTTATGATTAGCAGAAATCTATAGTATTTGGCAAAATTATTTTTTATTGATGATTATTTCTATTTTGTCTTGGGGGACTTAGGTTTTCCTAGTACTGTCATATTCTAAGACTTTGTGGCTTGGGAGTATGATTGGTATATCGACTTTGGATGACGATCCGGGGCGCATTGTAGGGTGGCAACCAGAGAGACGAGTATTGGATTTTTCCTTATATATATTATGGCATGCGGGCCTTGGCCCGATGAGGAACCAACATTATGGCATGCAGACTTAGGTCTGATGAGGAGCCAATAAAAACTCAAGGTTTAGGCCTATGAGTAAAGGAAAGTCCAAAAGTCGAGAGCAAATAATGCCTGGAGCGTGAGTCTACCGCCTAGAGGTGACCTTTCGTAGACCGGTCGGAGGAGTGAGGACCGTGGAGACGGTTTCAAGGGAGCCCTTGGCTGATGGTTGTTTGAGATTCGAGGACGAATCTATATTGGTGGGGGAGAATTGTAACGCCCGCGAACCAAAACTGTGCGTTTTGGGGGAGGGTGTCGATCGACACCAAGGGGGGTGTCGGTCGACACCACTAATTTCTGGTTCGACCAGATCAAGTTTTTGATCGTTTTGGTCCGGTTTGGTTTAAGGAAAACCATTGAACCGAGGTTTAAAAGGGGGAAAACGACCTAGGGTCGTGTTTTTGTTGTTTTACGCCGCTTGAGAGTGAGAGGAAGAGGAGAAAACAGTTCTTAAAGGTTCTTGGGAGAGTTTGTGAGATTTCAAGGTGTTTTTGGTGAGATCTTGCTGTGGGAGTGAAGATCCAGGGCCAGGAACATGTTAGAAGGTTGATGGGAGTGTAGGATTCGTTGTTGTTGGTCCATGCAAAGAGGTGAGTGCATGACCATTGCTAATCTAAGCCTTTGATTTCCTTGTTCTTGCTTGTGTGTTGTTGTTTTGTGTGTTTTCTTGCTGGGAATTGGTTGCTACAGGTTTCTAAGGATGTTTCCGGCTTGGGTTTTGAGTATTGGACGAGTTGGTGGAGTTTGGGAGCGAGATTCGACTCTCGACTTCGCAGCGGAACGCAGTTGCAGGTGGAGTGTCGATCGACACCAGCAAAATAGGCATCGATCGACACTGTGGGGTAGTGTCGGTCGACACCAAGGCCAGTGTCGGTCGACACTTGGCTGTTGTCGGTCGACACCTCCCTTCCAGCGAGACATGTTTGTTTTCCTGGTTTGTATGTTTTGTTTGTTGTTTGTTTGGAACATTGGAATCACTGTTGCTTGTGTGTATAGCCCAGTAGATGGGAGGATTGCCTCACTGATGTTTATCAAATACTCATGCATCTCAATATGTGTTTGTGGTGCAGGTAAAGGCAAAGTGTGATCGTGGAATCAAGGCGATCGTGGAATCTCAATATGTGTTAGGTTGCCGGTTTCATGTTTCCTGATTTTTGTTTATTGGTTATATTATTATTGGATATTTATTGATATTGTTATTTCCGCTGTTGTCTATGGTTGTGGATAGGTGGTTAGTGGGTATGGGACCACTAGTTGTAGTTTATATTACATTTATATTTATTATTTATTAATTAAAAAAAAACGGGTCGGGTCGTTTCAAAAAATAATAACCGATAAAACTATACTAATATTATCATAAATTAATCAAAATTTCATAATCGGTTATTATTTTTCCTCAAAAATTTTATGCCTGAAAATTAGAAATAAAAGATGAATTTAAAGTTAAGTTTATCAATCCCAAGAAAAAAAAAAGAATATATGCATAATATGCAAACATATGCTCTAAATTATGTACACATATCAATTTTCAAAAAAAAGTTTCGTCTCATAGTTAAATTTTGACAAAAGAAAAGAGAGAAAATATCATATAGTTTATAAAATTGTCACATATATAACTTTACTTTACAATATTAAATATCCTCATAAAATTAAGACAACTTTATACGAAATTATTTTTTACAAAAAAAAAAGTTTAATAATATAACGAAATTATCTTTTTAATTTTAAAATTAGTTAAAACAAAGTTTTTATATAACACATGATAAAATCTCTAATCTTTAAAATTGACATGTGTCACGATCACATGAGTTACTAACTTTGAAAACCAAGATTTATATAATAAGATTAGTTGGACAAGTAGTAAAATTATTACATATGAGATTACAAAATATGAAAAATATATATTTAAGATATTGTTACTTTTTCAAATATGAGATAATATTAGTTTCAGTTTTTCTTTGAGAATTATGTTTTATTGATTTTTAGTATTAAGTAAGATATAAATTTGATACAATGCACATATTTTTTTTTATATCAAAATTATGAAAGTTACTCATTGGGATTGAATGCATAGAATTAAAATCTAATTTTATTATGATGTAATGTATAGAGAAATTATATTGCAAGATGGAGTGTGTGAACTGTAAATCCGGTTTTTTTAAAATTAAAAGAAATAAAATTAATATTTAGAATATAACTTAAAATTTCACATGTTTTCCTTATATCAACGTTAATATGTGGGCTTAATCCAGTGAATTATAAAAAGATCAAGATTTTGGTTTAAAAAGGTAGTTTGATCAAGATTTTGGTTTAAAAAGGTGAAGTGACCTTAGTGCAGTGACAAGAGGTAAGTCAATTTGTAGAAGGTATTATCACACCCAGGATCGAGTCCCGGCTCCTACGAATGTAGGAATTTGGCTAATGGGCCAGCCAGTTGTGGCCCAGTGGTTGACGTGTATGATTACTTGGCCTTTCCAGTTTGTATGTACACAAAGTTTATACAATTTGTAAAAAAGCCACTTAAATTTAGAGGCTACAGTCAGAAATCAAGTTAGACGATCACCGAATCTATATATATATATATATATATATATATATATATATATATATACATTTTTAGAGACATTTATAGAATCAATACTGAAGTTGACACTTATTTACAGTCATACCATTGACATCAATTATTTTTAATTTGTAATAATAAATAAAAATTAAAAACAAGATTTCAACCACCCAAATTTCCTAAAATTAAGAGATTTTGAAGATATTAATATTCTCTTTGAAATCTCTAACTCCACCATTTTTAGAAACAACAATTATTAAATATTGGTTTTCTAATCAAATGATTGATATTATTTCGAGATGTTTTTGTTTTGTGTAGTCTGCGTCACTAAAATATGTGCTGTTCTTTTGATTGGAAGTTTAATTATAAGAGATGATTGATACCAGGTTATCCCTCACTTTCGTCCATCTTTGTTTTTTTTTAAATGTGTTTTTTAACTTACCATGTATGCTATTTGTGTGATGAAAGAAAGCATAATTAATCAAATAGCACCAAGTGAGTTTTTACCTAAATTGTTTCTTATTGTATTTAATTTTTATTTTCTATTTATTTCATATATTTTTGAATTTCGAAATTTGTAATTGAATAGTTCTTGATGTTATGAAGCGTTTATTTATTATAATATGTACTTGCTATTTTTTTTTTGACAGTTCAATTGTAAGCGACCATTCATAGCAATTAAAAGATTGATACATAACAAAGTATTTTTTTAATATACTTCAATGTTAAATTGGGTTTTAGATACATTACAAATGAATAACCTATATTGCCAAGATCACATATACATAAGTGGAGAGACTATTGCCTACTATTTTGTCTAAAGGGAAAGAAATCTTTGGAGCATAAGGTATTATTGAGTGTTTTTTACTATTAATAAAAAGTTATTACTCAGTGGAAAGAGAGTGTTTTTTTTAATAATCTTTTGAGACTTCAATTTTCAATTTTCGATTTACAATGTGTATAAAATTAATTAGTGGAAGTTGAGAGCAACATAAAGATATAAGTCTTTAATTTGTATATAATTAGGTTTTCATCCGCGGTTAACCGCAGAACTAATTATAAATTAACGAATTTAAATAATAATTTTTAATTTATTTAGTTTTTAAATTCCCAATTAATTAAATTTTATATAATTAATTTATAATTTTGTTTAGAATATTTATTCTTCTTCTTACGTTTTATACAATTTATAACCTAATTACGTTAAATTTGTTATTAGATAGGATATATAATTTTAAAATACTTAGTTTTGTTTTCTATAATTAAACAGAGGGATAGGCCTATATGGTATGTTAGTGTATATTTTTATGTGAACGCATTTTTTTTTTTGGAATATTAAGAATGTGTTGTAGTATGTGTAATATTTTGTAGTTCATATACTAAATAATTTATAAGTTAATTTTCCAAACTATGACTACAAATCTATATATAGTATATGAAATAAACTAATAGTTTTAGTGTTAGTTCTATAATCCAATCCCGCCATGCTAGGCGGATCACACAACATGTTTAAAGATTTTTAGTCCGCAAAAACTCATCACACGAAACCCGTAAAAGTAAAATATAGTATGTGAGGCTAAAAGTCACTTTTTATCAAATCAGTTTTTCAAATTTTTAAAGAACAATACCTCTTCACTCACCTCCTTATAAAATAAGGAAAAAAATCTGTATACATTTACAATTATGTTTGTTACCTTTTAAAACACTTAGTTTCTATTAAAAAAAATTAAATATAATAGAGTTAATTTGTTTATTAAATTAATTATTTAATGCCAATGGCATGCCTGTAATTAAGTGCTAACTTCATGATTTATTTTATAAATGTCTCCAAATATATATATATAGATGTTAATATTTTTTCGTGATTTTATATAGAAAATATAAATTTTTACTTTGTAATAAGATTTATAGAGCATCAAATTAATCTATATAAAATTATTTTTTTATGTAAATTATTCTCAGTTATTTCTTATGTAAATTAATGTCTCATAAAAATTTGAAGAATAGTAATTTTTAATCTCCAAATAGAAAAGGATATTTAAAACCGATGTCATTTTTTTGTTTTAAGATATTTTCTCATATCTTATTACAAGTTTCCAAAAATTTTTATCAACGAATTTAAGATAATTTCTATATTTATTATATTCAGTTAATTACTTCTGGATCACTACCTTCTCTCTTCCTAAGGGTTGCATTCGGCAAATTGAGGCTTCAATAACTTTATATTCTAAACTAAAGAATAACAAAACATTAGATTTCTGGACAATATACATTTTTTTTTTGGTCAACAACTATATACATTTAAAATCAACGGTTTGATATCGTTCCTATATTATAATAAAGTAAACATAAAACACAATTATCTATAAATTTATGGACTATATAATGATAGTACATTTTAAAATATTAATAACTTACATAGTTAATCTATTGTACAAATTACAATTTACTTTTTTTTTTTTTTTTTAAATATAGTCCCGCGGTATACAGCGGGTGAACATCTAGTTAAACATCTAGTTCATGTTTAAAAAGCTAAAACTAGGCTTAAATTAGGACAACTCAAATTGCTCCCGAGAGTACTGAACAATTCTATAAGTATATAAAACATATCCATAGAAACTGAGAGAAAAATACAAAATATTTATCCAAATAAGCCAGCCAAAAGGAGATACACTACACGAAACCAGTAGAAAGATACACTACACAAAACCAGCCAAAACCATTCTATTTGTTAAGACTCTGTTCTCTGGGATCATAAAACGCAGGTTCTACTTGATTCAATTGAAATGGTACAAAACTAGCTTTGCAACAAGGGTTTCACAACCATCCTTTTGCCAAGGTCAAGCAGCAACCTTTAACTGAAAAAGCAATATTCTTGTTCTTAACTCTTCCACCTTGATCTACCATCAGAATATCAAATTTAAGAAATCTCTGTTTTGGATTAGTATTTATTAAAAGATTCTGCAAATAACAAGACTATCTATCATCCACCCCCTTGCTGAATGTGCCACACGAGAAAGCTTTTTAAACGCATATCAAGACTATCTATCATCCACCCCCTTGCTGAATGTGCCACACGAGATAGCTTTTTAAACGCATATCAAGGAGATAAAGATGCTAGTAAGAAACACAGAAAAGAAAAGTAACTACTCTGCTCTTATTCATGTTAGCAAAACATATATCTTACATGAATAAGACAAAAAAGGGACATGCGAGAGATGGTCTTAACCTATGGCCGGATGACTAACATATAAGTATCTTATTACATAAATTAAAAAAAAAGGACATGGGAGAGATGGTCATAAGAGCACATGATCTCCATTACAGTTGCATAAGCTTTACGTCCTCCACATGGTTGAGAAAGGTGTGGACTCTAAGATGGTTAAACACATCCATTCCTTGGAATTCAACTCTTATGACTGTGTTCCTCTCGGAATTGTAGTAGAAAATTACCATGGTATTGATGATCTGCAAATAGATTCTTCTTTGATAACACCAGAAACAAGCAAATGGAAAAATACAAAAGTTGATGTCCACAAAAAAATAACGATATGATTTTGTTAAAAATGTTGTCCAAAGTTAAGGTCGAAACTTTCAAATTTTGTGGGTTTCAATTTGATTTGTGCTAATTCATTGTCCATTATGTTATTAACATTATGTTATGAACATGGTCATTTTTATGGACATTTTAATTTCTTTCGTACGGAATTCGTAAGACCATAAACTCGGGTTTTAATACGTGTATCTGGATTGAACCATGGATCCCAGATACGCCAGCACGGCCACCCCAAAGTTTAAATAATGAGAGAAATCCCTTGATTTGTGTTAACACCTTGATAGATTTTAACACAAAAAAGTGGAAAATTGAACGTCTTCGGGAACTCTTCCCCCCGAAAGAAATTACCCTTATTTTGGGGATTAAATCGAGCTTGAATGCCTCGAGGGACGGTTATTCTTGGACTCTGACAAAGTCTGGAAATTATACCGTTAAATCTGGATATGAAGCCGCGAGAGCTATCTCTCGCCCTGCTGGTGACCTCCCTTCTCAGGGACCTAGGTGTTACAACACTTAAGGCGCAAGCATGGAAGTTAAAAACATCACGGAAGCTTAAGCATTTCGTGTGGCAATGTGTGACTGGGTGCTTGGCAACATGTCAACGCCTGCATTATCGCCATATTGGTAGAGATAAAGTTTGTCCTAGATGTGGAGCGGAGGAGGAAACTATAAACCATATGCTATTTGAATGCCCCCCAGGCCCGTCAAGTATGAGCTTTATCGAAAATCCCCTCCCATCCTATGGTGTTCCCTTCATCTTCCCTATATAGCAACCTCGATTTTCTATATGGGCGTGGTAAAAACTATGGTGCAACTGATTAAAACTTGATAACGTTCCCGTGGATGATGTGGTACATTTGGAAGGGAAGAAATAAGAAAGTGTTTGAAAATATCTCTGAATATCCGCAAGATACACTGGAGAAAGCTATCCAAGAAGAAGAAGTTTGGAGAAGAGAAAATAACAGAGACTTAGCACCAGCGGTAGTAGAAGCAAGAATACCTATGATCCCAATTCCTCAAGAATCTCTTGTATGTTTTATAGATGGATCTTGGCATACAGAGGTGGATAGGAGTGGGCATGGCTGGATTGCATCTATCGGTGATAGAATCCTGCACATGGGACTAAAATGATCGCGCAGAAGCTTATCCCCATTGCATGCAGAGTTAGATACCCTTATTTGGGCTATGGAGTGCTTATTAGCGTTGGACTTGGATAAAGCTCTTTTTGTTACGGATTGTTCAGACCTCCTAAGGATGACGTCTAATATCGAGGATTGGCCGACCTTTTCATCAGAATTGAAGGACTTTATTCATTTCAGAGATAGATTTGCTAGTTTTAGTATTAAATATATTCCCCGAGAGGATAATATCCGTGCCGATAAACTTGCGAAATGTGCAAGAGCTCGAGGTTTCTGTTTTTCCCATGTAAGCTCGTTGGTACCTAATTGGCTCTCTCTCGAAGAGAGTCATCTCCGATAACTTAATATATGGGGTTTGATCGTCAAAAAAAAAAATTGACATTTTGATTATATATATTGATGTGGTCACAACTTTGAGGATATGCTTGGATGTTCATTAAAATGTTTTGAAAAAATTGAAACAAAAAAGTTTTGATTTAAACAAATAATAAATGAAGTTCGTTTGTTCAAGTTATAATATGATTTCTACTAAAAAAAATATTTAGGTTTAGGTAAGTTTTGTTAATTTATGTCAAATTAAATTTAGGATTTAAGATTTAGAGTTTATGGTTTAGGATTAGGATATAGTGTATGGTTAAACTCTTTTGAGTTTAAAGTTTAAAATTAGGGGGACAATACTCTCCCCTAGTATAATTGAGTTTCATGTTTAGTATAATTAGTTTTAAAGATTAAGGATTGTGTTTTTTAATTTAGTGTTCAAGGTTTATGAGCAACAAGAAGAAGATTGAGTATGAATATGTTAACATACACAAATCATTAATCTCATACGACTTAATGCATATATACAATTAATACAATTAAATATGATTTGATGCACTGGTTTTTAGATGGTGCAAAGGAGAGAACGGTAACTTTGCAAGATAATTTTTTGGAGTGAATATTGCAGAGAAAAAGGCAATATATGGGAATACACGATCTTGTCTTGTGGACATCAACTTTCACAGAACATAATTTTGTGTAATTTTTGAGATAACATGTTGACACGAGCTATATAGTAGTAAACACCATTGATGCATATCCACAGGCGTTGGGGAAATGTGCAAGCTGATTGGCTGCACAAGATATCTCATCAGGACTTTGATCAGGAGAATGGTGTGAGGAGAAGAAGACCAACCTTTGGTTTGTTTCGCAAGCAAACAACAGCTGCGGGTGAGCTGATGATTTGGTAAAGAACAACTCCGTGAAATCTGGAAGTCTAAGTATGATATATTCGATCGTGTATTGCGTCCTCGGGAAATGGTTAGACCATCCTCCGAGACGTGCCACCGCCGTGATTTCATGGTGGAGATACCGAGTTTGCAATCTCCATTTCGAAAAAATGATTTGTTCATGCTTTTTTTTTTGTTTAAGGGAAACCCCTATTTAGCACAAAATTTAGGCCTAAATATCGGAGGTTCGTTAAAGCTGATCTAACTTTTTTGGTTGCGACTTGTTTTGTATAATGAAAATAATCTGAATGTAATAAGATGTGGTTACAAAAGGTATGATACTAGTTAAAGGTCAAATCAGAGTGTGATAGGTAGAGATGAGTTTTAAAAAGCAAAGATTAGCTTATTAGAAGTTAGAACAATCTTTTGCTCTAGATCGAGTGTATGAAACAATTTTGTAAAGTGATAAATAAGATAATAAGATTCATTAAGCATCCACATAAGTTTCACAACATCACAGATTCACCGGAAACAGAAAATACATTCCAACAAGGAAACAAAATGATAACTTACCCATGAGATGCGGAGATATAACGAGTCAAGTAAGATTCCCATGGTCTTTATGATGAGAACTTTTAAAGAGCTATGTTGCACAATCTTCAAGTTATAAATTCCTAAAATGCTCGAATAAGCTCCACATTCTCCACATGATTTGACAAGTCGTCAACACTATAACAATTAAACTCTTCCATTCCTCTAACTACAACTCTTACGATAGTCTTCTTCTCGACATTGTAGTAGATAACATAGAAAGGAGTATACACAAATTTCGGCACAAACACAAATTCATTTGTACCAACCACTCCAAAAAAGCGTAATTCGGCCCCCTCAACTACATGCTGCCAAACAGGAGGATATAATACATAAACATGCTTTGACCATTCCTTTTTTTCCAAGTCTTCGAGAACCCACAGCTCAAAACTTGTATCTCTCCTATCAAAATATTTAGACATAAGGGAACCTAGTTTCCCATTGTAATTTATCAGAGTAGTTGCACCTTGCATCGGTCCACTGAAGTTCAGAAAGCTGAACTTCTCAGAAGTAAAATCAATACAAACTACCATTATTGATTGATCATAGGACCTGTCGGCCGCACCTAGATAGTAGAAAACACCGTTGATGCATATCCCTCCAGATTTGGGAAAATGGGGTAAGCAACATTCGACCATTCTCAATGATGGTTTCCCAATTCCTAGTGTCAGAACTTGAAACTCGTCATATCTATCATAATCTCCGCATACACCTGACATGTTAGCGGACAATACCTTGAACTGTTTCTTAACTGGATCATACCCCATAAACTTAGTCAGCCCAATCATATTGCAATTGGGCTTCACTACCGGCTTCACTTCCGGTAGAAGTAACGATTGTCCGGTGCTGGGGTTAAATAGCAACGACACCACTCCTGAAGGATGAGCATTTCTCTTGATACCTCTAAGAAGGACGAAGCCGTTACTAATACCAACGATATCATATAATTTGAGGGAATGGGTAAAACGACTGGCGGCTACAGCAAAGGACGAGTTATCTACGGGGTTTTGAGGATGCTGTAAGGAGAAGAAGACGAACCCAGCCTCCTTGTTGCGGAAGGCGAACAAGAGCTGCGGGCGGTCAGAATAAGATCTGGTCAAGTACAGCTCCGTGAAATCTGGGCGGCGTAGTACGGCGTTCCAGAGCTTCGACACGCAACGACATCTCGCTATAGATTTCGCCGGCAACCACGAGAATATCTCCATCACGAGTTCGATTGAGATCGGCAACGAGTTTCCTCTTCCATTTACAAAGGTCATCGATCGCGTATTGCGCCGAGAAATGTTCTGACGCCGTGATTTCATCATGGTGGAGAGACACTGCGGTAAGAAGAACCCTAGACCCGCCTCAGATTCTTCAATGTACAAAAACAACAACAAAAAAATAATGTAGTCTCACTTTGCCCTAAACACGCAGTATAATAAATTTTAGGGTTTATCTAAAAATCTTTGGTTAAGAGAAAGCCCATCTAGCCCAAACGGTCTAACATATTCATTCACCCTCTTATAAAATAAGGAAATAAAACATGTATATATTATTTTAAAATTAAAAATTTAAACCGCTCTTTTATAAATCCAAACCGATATATTATTTCATTCTAATTGTAAAATCTAAATCTTAATCATCTCATTTGTAAACCCAAACCGACCTATAATTTCGTTCTAATTATAAAATCTAACTTTAACCATCTTATTTGTAAACCCAAACCGACATATAATTTTATTCTAATTGTAAAATCTAAACCCTAACCATCTCAATTGTAAACCTAAATCGACATATAATTTTATTCTAATTGTAAAATCTAAACCCTAACCACCTCATTTCTAAATCCAAACCGACATATAATTTCGTTTTAATTGTAAAATCTAAACCCTAATTCTCATTTATAAACCCAAACCGATATATAACCTTGTTTAATTGTAAAAGTATACAAAATTTGTTTCCTTAATTTTTTTTGCTTTTTAATTTAATTTTGATTTATTTTTAAATAAAATATTAGACAGAACATTCTGATTGGTTGAGAGGAGAGGGGGTGAATAGGGGTGAACCTAAGTATTTTTCTTATTGTATGGGGTGGACATTTTGGTTAAACTTCGGGTTTGGGTTGGGTTCGGTTCGGTTCGGTTCGGTTTATTCGGTTTTCATAAATCTCTAACCAAACTCAACTAAAGTTAGTTTCGTTTGGTTTGTGTTTGGGTCGGTTTATGTTCAGTTCGGTTTGGTTCGGATCGGTTGTAGTTTGGTTCAAGAAAAATCAATTAATGTAACAAACAAACTCATTGTCCTTTAATATCCTAAAATAATCAACAAGTTATAAGTTGAATAATTCAAATAAACCATGAAAAGGAAAACCTAAAAAAAACCAACCATATTATAATCAAATACCTAATAAGTAGAAGTTTAGTTGAAAAGAAAATTGAAAAAAACCAGCAACAACAGTAACATAACAATCTTTCGTGAGAGCAGAAAAGAGAGAAAGTGAGGACTGAGGAGCTATATATAAATTTGCTTTGAGGTCTGTAGAGTTTTACACTTAATAACATAGGGTTAGAAACAATTAAACCCAATTCTACATTAATTTATTTATTAAAAATGTAAAAAACAAGAAAGAAATCAAACGTGTGTGAGAGGGAGCAAATGCAATCGTGGGTAGTACTCGTGAGATTACATATTTCCAAATCTAATAATACTCCCTCCGTTTCAAAATATAAGATGTTTTTAGAAAAAATTTTTGTTTCATGATATAGGATGTTTTCAATTTTCTATGCAACTTTTAGATTAGTTTAGTATTTTATATTATGCAGTATTGTTTCTGATTGGTTGAACTTGTTAAAAATAAAGACTTATTAATCTGCGTGTTTTAGTTAAAACATCATATATTTTGAAACAGAGTGAGTATTAATTAACATAAACACTCGAATCGTTAAGACCTAACCGAATGATTTGAGTGTATATTTAGGTTTGGTTTGGGTTGGTTTGAATTCGGTTGTTTTGGTTGGTTTGATTCGGTTAACCACCCCTATCTATACCTTTTGATGTCAAAGAACAAAAGAGAGGATCAATTAAAACATTTAATTGACATTCTATATGCCCAAACTTTACTTTGTGTATATACGAAGATGTGATGTAAAGCACTGTTTTTATTTTTCCTCTGTATTTGTGACCGTATTTTTAGTTTCCTACTGATGATATGAGTGTCTGTCTTGCCAAACATTTTCTTCTTAACCAAGCACTTCGCCTTCTCAGTATATATTTTTCACCCATAATCTTTTTAGGCTAGGAGTGTACTGAACATATTCTGTTGACTTTAGTGTTAAAACATATATATCCATAAAAGAATCCCAAAAAAAAAAACAGAATATAATCAGTCATCCAAGAAGCCAAAAGGAGATAAACTACAAGACACGGACTGAAATAAGATCCCATGATCCTCATGATGACAACTGAAGAGCCTTAATTCTAGCTAACGTTACAAAATCTCTTTTAAGTTACAAAATCCTAAAAAACTGTTATGTTAAAACTCTTCCATTCCCACATCAGTTCTTCACGTGCCAGCACATTACTCATGCTTGTTCGCGCTTTTCTTTCTCATATTACATGCCTTAGAGAACCTATCAGATGCATATCCCTTTATCACAGGAAACAAAACGTACTAAAGTCCAATAAGCAAACAAAATGATAACTACTACACATGGTCATTAATCCTTGTGATGAGAGCTTAAAAGAGCCAAACTAGCCATGTTACACAATCTCAAGTTACAGATTCCTAAAATGCTCGAATAAGCTCCACATTCTCTACATGATTTGCAAAGGCGTCAACTCTATAACCTTCAAACGCTTCCATTCCGCGGACTCCAACTCGTACGACAGTGTTCTTCTCGACATTGTAGTAGAAAACATAGAAAGGATCAGACAGTGTTATCGGGACAAACACAAATTCATTTGTACCAACCACTCCAGAAAAGTGTAAGATGGTCTTCTCAACTACATTCTGCCAAACAGGAGGAAATACATAAACATGATGCGACCATTCCTTTTTCTCCAAGTCTTCCAGAACCCATAACTCAAAACTTGTATCTCCTCCGTCACAAAAGTCAGACGCAAGCGAACCTAGTTTGCCATTGTAACTGATCAGAGCTTCTGCATATTGCATCTGCCCACTAAGGTTCAAAAAGCTGAACTTCTCAGAACTAAAATCAAAACAAACTAGTACATCCTTTCTAGAAAACATGTTGACACGAGTTGTATAGTAGTAAACACCATTGATGCATATCCCTTCGGTTCGGGGTAAATGCGGTCTGCAACATTCGACCATTCTCCAAGATGGTTTTCCAATTCCTAGTGTCAGAACTTGATACTCAAATTTCTGAAAATCTCCACGTCCTTCATCAGACAAGGTAACGGACAATACCTTGAACTGTTTCTTAACTGAATCATACCCCATACAAATAATCATCCCAATCCTCCTCCTCCTGGCCTTCACTGCCGGTAAAGGTAACACTTGTCCGGTGCTGGGGTTAAATTGCAACGACACCAACCCTTGCTTTTTCATTCCCGTGACACCTCTAAGAAGGACGAAGCCGTTACTTGGACCAACGATTCCATTGAGACAAGGGAAATGGCTAAGACGATTGGAGGCTACAGCAACGGACGAGTTATCAACAGGATTTTGAGGCTGATGTGAGGTGAAGAAGACGAACCCATCCATGTTGCGCAAGACGAACAAGAGCTTCGGGCGGGAAAAAGATCTGCTCAAGTACAACTCCGTGAAATCTGGGCGGCGGAGTACGGCGTTCCAGAGCTTCGACACGCAACGACATCTAGCTATGGATTTCGCCGGCAACCACGAGAATATCTCCATCACAAGTTCGATTGAGATCGGCAGAGAAAAAAAAATAGAATTATGTTTTTAGGGTTTGAGCATATGAAATCGATTTGGGGGGAAATACCTCTAAGGCCAACAGTGTCTTTCGTTTAAGACAAATAACCCACGTGTTTGGTTTAATTAATCCGGTTTAGAGATTCCGTTTACCAAATTAACGTCTATTAAGTCGGATGTTTGATTCGACAAATCAATATAACATAACGTTTTAAATAGCATCAAAAAAATAAACGAGGTATTTTTATTCCATTGGGTATTAAACTTTCAAATAAAAATAACATGGGGTATTTTTTGGCATTTTTCCCTATATGTAAGCCTACTTAACCATTGTTTATTTTTGTGACTTAACTATCAGCTAGTGACAAAAGAGTGTCTTGTTTGGTTAATGTCTAGCTAAGCAAAGTAATTAAGAGTTGTTGGTGTTTCAAGTGATGTCTTATTGTTAAGTCTCTAGACTCTCAAGTAATCGATCAAGTGTGGTATCAAGTGGTATAAGTATGTGTAAGTTGTGTGTCTTATAAGAACTATTCTTGAGATCCCAAAATAAACATCTACTTCTTAAAAAGTATTCTCGAATCCTCATGAGAAACTGATCATCATGTTCCTAGTGACTGAGGGGGTCCTAGACACTCTAAGATCCTTTTTCAAACCTGCTCTCATATCGAGTTAAGAGATAGATAAATAGACACGTCCTTTTGCACTGATCGGGGGTGTTCGTAGTGACTGAGGGGGTCGAAGATCAAGAAGTGAGTTATTTATCAGTCAATTATTATTTATACGGCTAGATCCAATCTTCTGGTCCCTGCGGAAAAGAAAAAGAATTTTACGTTCTTCCTTTCGGGAAGGGAGGATTAGAAAAAGAAAAATCCTATTGATCGCAACTTTCTCAAGACCCCAGGAAAAGCATGAAAAAAAGGCTCGAACGGTACGATACCTCCGTCACCCATAATGAAAGGGCTGATCTTGTAGTTCTTGGTCTGTGAAGATACGTTGTTAAGTGCTCCATTTTATTTTTGCATTGAGGGCGAACCTAAACCTGCGCTCGAGAAATAGCTGTCCATACAATGATAAAGGATGTATGGATTCTTGAGAAGAGAGGAGCCGTAGTAGTCCTCTCCGGATCGCCCGGATCCCTCAAGTGAATAGAAAGTTGGATCTACATTGGATCTCACCTGAATCGCTCCATCTATCCTTCTGAGGAGAAGTTTGGTTTCAAACCTCGGTTCAAACAAGAGGAGTACGCCATGCTAATGTGTCTTGGATGATCCACACCTCAGGATCAAGCGCTGATGAGCATATTGAACTATCATTGGTATATTTAAAAAAATGGACCCTTATTTGCATATTTAAAAAAAAAAAAAATGGACACTAGTTTTAGTTTTAAAAATGACAAAAAATAAATGGACCTTTTGCAAATGCACTCCTCAGCACATGTGTAGAGCCGACTTTGGGTGTATTGTCTCATCAAAATGCTCCATGTGAGGACTGAGGATAGTAGATATTTTGACTAAACCTTTGTTTCTCCCACAATTTTAACATCTTAAATTCAAATGAGTCTTCATAATGTATTTGTCTCATCTTAAGGGGACTATTGGAGTAGGTAAATATGTTTTCGGTTTACTTTGATTAAGTTAGTTGGTAAACATATTGAAAGAGATGATAATAATAAGAGTTTAGTGTTGGTCGTCGTCGACGAGTTTTTTTTTGTTTTTTTTGCTATTCAATTCTCCCCTAATTAGAGTTAGAAACTTTTCTTCACATTTTGCACGCACTTTTCTATTAAATTCTAGATAAATGATGTTGCTGAAGAAAATTACATAACATCGAATATCTCTTAGATCGGTTAGTTCTAGAATGCGTCACATGCAATGATGGGAAAGTACGTGCTGACTGTGTGTATAAATTATTTCAGATAAGAGAAGAAAGATTGCAAGGGGTGGGGCAGTGTCTTAGCCGTGAGTATTCAAGGGGGAAATCAGTATAAGACTTTTTGGAGGTTTTGTTAGTTTTTTCTACTTTATAGTCCTCATAAATTGTCCTTGTTGTCGACATTAGTACAACAGAATGTCTTACTTATGCAGGGGTGTAGAGCCATATTGATAGACAAAGATAGGAAACCAAAGGTATAACAAATCTCTTCATTTTTTTTTTTAATGTATGCAAATATATATTTCATGTCATACTAATGACAAGGTCGTATTGCTGAAATTATAGTGGGAGCCAAGGCGAGTAGAGGACATGAAGGATAGCATGGTAGATCAGTATTTTGAGAGAATGGATGAAGAGGAGGGATGGGAGGATCTTAAGTTTCCGCCAAGGAGCAACTTGCATGCGTCAACAATTGCAGCAAAGCTGTGAAGTGGAAAAGCAAATTGATGAGACATTAAACAATGACCAACCCGAAATACATATTAAGATTATATTATGTGTCTGAACAATTCTTTTTTTTCGTTCTTTATGGCTTCTGTTATAGCAAATAAAAATAGACGTGCATGTTTGTGTTTCCTCCTTTGTTATATATGCAATTTTCTTCCATGTAAGCAGGAACTTGTACTTTCTAATTTTTTTTTTTCTTTTCGTACTTCTAAATTTCCTATTGAATTAAAAGTAAAAACAAAAATAAAGGTAAAAAATTTGTGATCTTTTTACACACATGCTTTGAATGGAGGCGCTCTAATAATTAAGTGGTATCAATTCTATTCAAAAGCGTCAATCATTCATCATATATTCCGGTCATAACCCCACACTACGATTTGTAGTACGTACCAAACTATCCGATCCCTGTCGTAGTGGATGGCTGGATGCAAGATCCAGAATTCCAAGTTGGTGTGAGTAAAATTATAAAACTGAGACTTATTTTGTTTTATTGCTTGAAAAATAAGAACGCTAAACTGAAAAATTAAATCAAACAAAGAGACTGTATAGTACTAATGTATCTTGCTAGGGTTTTTTTTTGCGTACAAAGAAGTTGATCCTCCTTGATGACCTTACTTCATCATTGTAATATTAGCTCAAACTTTATTTTCGATCATTGACGTAAAAAGTGTAGGGTAGTAACCAAAAGTGTAGAGTAACAAAAGCCTAGAAATCGTTGATTTCAATTATCCGAGACGAGGTGTTCCGGTGTCGGATCTGATGGGATGTATGGGCTTCGCCCAAATCTTCTTAGTTACTAAAAGAAAAATGGAAAAGGTGTTTTAATGATGTCGATACATCCTTTGGTACGTTGGTTTTAATTATTTTATGATCGAACCTATGGGATTTCGAAGTGATTAACCCATATGTTAGGAAGGCCAAATATTATCAGGACTTTGAGGCTGAGGTGAAGAGAAGAAGAAGAGCTCACCGTTGTTGTGGCAGGTGAACAAATAGCTGCGGACTAGCCAAAGATCTTGTCAAGAACAGCTCTGTGAAATAGGGAAGTCCATAGCTTCGATAAGCAGCGGAATCTCGTTATAGATTTCTCCGACTGTCTCGAAAATATCTCGATGATGTGATCAGGGATCGGCTCCTCTGAATATTCTCTTTGACTTCGGAGACGTAGTTTTGTTGTCGTGTTGTCATGGCAGACACAACACAATTGTAATAAACCCTAGAATTTAAATACGCTTTAGGTTGACAACATTTCACATAGTTTGGGTAGAAAATTTGAATTTAAATACGGTTCTGGTTGTTATTTGCAGTGTCTAAAAGTTTAGGTATGAAAAATAGGTGGAGTTGATTTTGGCGGTAAAGTTGATCTCCGGTGCTTTTGTTATTATGACTTATGAGAAAGCCCGAGCTCGTGAATGAATCGGACGTTTTATTATGTGGAAAAAAAAAACATTAACCAATTTCTAAAACTGTACCACCTTTATCAAGCATCAGAGTATCAAATTTTAGAATCTTCTGTTTTGGATTAGTATATAAAGAGTCTGCAATAACAAGACTATCTATCATCCTCTTGCTGAATCTGCTACACAAGATGGCTTTTTAAATGTATATCAAGTAGATAAGATGCTAGAATAAGAATCACAGAAAATAAAAGTATACTACTCTGCTCTTATTCAAGTTAGCAAAACAAATATCTTATTACATAAAATTGAAAAGGGAAATGTACATGCGATGGAGAGGCGGAGACTTTAGATGTGGTCTTTAACCTATGGATGACTAACATAAGAACACATCAATACACAAGCCACAAAATGGCTTACTCATGAAGAAAAGAGTATTAAAAGGCTTAAACTTATCAGGATCTGACATATCGGGATCTGGCGACGATGAGCATAACGGGTAAGCAGGCTAGGAAGAGAAAACCACAATTGGCATGTGGAGAAGAAACCCTCGTATAAGCAGATGAACCCTAGGGGTAGGTTCCATGGCGCTGGTGTTCTCCGGGAATAACGATATAGACACCACAATCTCGTAGGCCGCACGAGTTTAGCATTGTGCGAACGGTTTCAATATTGCTGGTCGTCTTCTCGCCTCCAATCTGACCTTGGTGATCTCGGAGAGGAAGGATGTCATTAATCAGGACCTCGTCCGGGGCAAGTCGAGGTCCCTTTCCATTCAAATTGTCCGATGGGAGGTCGGAGACCGATGTAGCGTTGCCGTGATCCTCGCGGATCACCTCACTAATTAAAGAAGGAACTTTCAGTGTTGGAATTTCATCTGACCTGGGTCTTGATGAACAATCGGCATTTTCTTCAGATCTGTTGAGCACTTCGCCTCGGTTCGATCTGGTGGTTCTGGGAAGCTCTCTGTTGGAATTTTTGCGGATCGCTCTCCGTGCTAGACGAGGATGCCATGGCCGAAGTGAGGGATGCCGCAGATCGCCGAAGAGTGTGGAAGAAAATTCGCAAAAATAACAATAAAATAAATCAAACGATGAGAGAGAACAGAGCAAGTACCTTCGGTGGTTTGGCGAAAACTACAAACGAAGAGCGGAATCAGGTATTTATAGAAGCAAGTGGGCGGCAACCCTACGCGGAGTCATAATGACCTACTTCACCCTATGCGACGTTTCAGCTTCCGAGTTGATAGAAGCGACGCGTCCGACACGTGTTGTCCTACAAATGGGTGGCGAAACAGCGCGACTTCTAGGTAATTAAATTCGATTTTCTTTACGGATTAAATCGGATATCCTTTCCTATAGTCCGGCCATTCGAATTAACTTTTGAATGAACCGAACTGGGGGAAGACTAATTATTGGTGCGGGAATTAGCACCCCCAACATACCGATCTAAACCCGATTAAAGAAACCGGTTATTTAACCGGGAGCTCGACCCTGAGGAGGATTTCATTTTCAAAGGCCCGATAGCGCCGAGAAGCCCAGTTCCGAGGTGACGAACTGACATCCCAGCTTGCCCAGCGGCTGACCTAATAATAAACAAGAAACTTTCCTAATCAGCTCGGCCGTGATATGGAAAGTGGATATATTCAATAGATATAAGAAAACCTATAAATAGAGGGCAACCCCTTCGTTGTAAGATATCCAGCAATTAATACAAAAATCCTAATTCTTCTTTGTTCTTAAACAAAACCTAACTTATTCTCCAAGAGATTTAAATTCCTCTTTGCTTGTCTACTTTGATCCGATTTCTTAGAGAGATAGTGTTATCAAATTTGTTTCCCCCTTCAAACAAATTCATTGTGTGAAACTCAGTTTCTACACTAACATAAGAACTCATCAATACACAAGCCACAAAGTGGCTTACTCATGAAGAAAAGAGTATTAAAAGGCTTAAACTTACTTTAAAACAACCCATTCCTCAATGTATGAACCATTACTTTTAATACACAGTACTAAGACAAATGAACACTAATAAGAGCCCATGATCCGTTACAGTTGCATAAGCTTTACGTCCTGTCCTCCACATGGTTAAGAAAGGTGTGGGCTCTAAGATGGTTAAACACATCCATTTCTCGGACTTGTACTCTTATGATTGTGTTCCTCTCCGAATTGTAGTAGCTTCACAACCTCCTTTTGGCAAGGTTATGATAATTTCTTGAATCTAAAAACTCTTCCACCTTTCATCTAGCATCAGAATTTCAAATTTTAGAATCCTCTGTTTTGGATTAGTACTATATAAAGAGTTTGCAGTTTTGGATTAGTACTATATCATCCCCTTGCTGAATATCTGCCACAAGAGATGGCTTTTAAATGTATATATTAAGGGGCATGCGCGAGAGAGATGGAGATCTATATATGGATGACTAACATATAACTCATATCAATACAGAGGTCACAAAGTGGCTTTATTCATGAAGAAACGAGTATACAAGGCTAAAACTTACTTTAGAACAACCAGTCCTCAATGTATATATGAACCATTAGTGTAAAACTAAAAAGGAATAAATATAGTATCCAAAAAAAATGAATACTAGGAGCCCATGATCCGTTACAATTGCAAAAGCTTCACACATCCATTACACGTTTAGATAGGTTCGAACTCTATGATAGTTATAGAAATACACATCCATTCCTTGGATTTCAACTTTTATGATTGTGTGCCTCTCGAGATTGTAGTAGAAAATATTGAAAATGGTAGATGGATAGCGTTGGGACAACACAATATCATTTGTGCTAGTCAATCCAACTAGATATAACTCAGCCGTTGGAACTATATTCTTCCACAACGGGGGCAATGCATATACGTTCTTCGACCATTCATTTTTCTCAGTGTCTACCAGAACCCACAACTCAAGACGTGTATCTTCTCCAATAGCTCTTTCATTACCCTCATCTGACTGAAGTGCACCTAATCTACCCTCATAGTTAACCAGAGTTGAATCAGTACACATTGCTATATCTTTCTTGACAAATCTAAACGTTTCAGACCTAACATCAAAGCAAACTATCGTAGAAATCCCTGAAGGGCGATCATCGACCATAACTTGATAATACAAACAGCCATCAATGCATATCTCACGATGTATATAGGAAGATAGGGTATACAACAATCAATCTTTCTCCATGAAAGTGTTTGAGTCCCTAATGTCAGAATTTGACACTCCTTACAGTTCCCTTCGATTCCATGACGTGGCCAGATCATGGACAATACCTTGAATAGTTTACCAATGGTCTCATAAACAAAAAAGCTTATCACGTGAAACTCCGTCGTCTTCAATGCGGGTAAAGGTAAGGCGGCTTGTCGTCCAGTGCTAGGTTTGCATATCATTGGTACAATTTCCTTCCCTCCCTCTAAGTTCCGCAGATATATAAGACAGACCAAACCGCCGACACAACCACAAATTCGAGGGGAACAATCAAAGGGGGGCTTCGTGTGATAACTCCGGGATACAAGACAAGAGTTCTGATCTGGATTTTGGACCTGCGGTGCCGTGAACAAGAACAACTCGTCGTTATTATTTGGGCAGGAGAACAAGAGTTGCGGGGGACTTGTAGATCTGGTCAAGAACAACTCCGTGAAATCTGTACGGAGAAGTATGGAAGACCATAGCTTCGATACACAACGACATCTCGCTATAGATTTCGTCGGCAATTTCAAGAGTATTTCGAAGATGAGATCAACTGGGATCGCATCTGAGTTTTCTCCACCATTGACTGACTTTGAAGCTCGTGAGTTGAGTGCAACGATGGTTTGAGGATCATCCTCCGAGACGTGTTGCTGCTGTGATTTCATGGCGGAGACAGAGAGACTGCGTTAAACCCTAACCCTAACTAGATTTCGCTGATTTACGAATTGTGTTACGAGAATAAAAAAAGTAATGTCCCTAAAGTTTATCTCCACTGGAAATAAAATACAAACGCTCAGGATATTAATTAAAAATATTTCTAAAAAGTGTATTATGAGTTTAATGTAATTCAGCAAAATTATTCTAAGTCATTAATCTATTATAGACGCTTTCTCCATATTTCTGAATTCTGAAATTAAGTAATTTTGTAAAATAGATTGATGTTTTCTCCACTTGTGATTTACCTCTCGACTGTTGTTCTACAAAGGCTACTCAAACATCCTTTTGTGGCGGGGTTTATAGAAACATGATGACCAATTCTTGGATCTAAACCTTTATTTAGCATCGGAACATCACATTTTGATGAGACTTCTCTGTTTTGGAATGGTATTTATATAATTTACAATAACAAGATTTGATCATCCCTTAGTTGAATCAGCCAGACGAGATGGCTTTTTTATATATAACTAAACTAGCATGTTACAAAATATCAGTTTTTAAAGTCCTAAAAAGGTTGAATAAGTTTCACGTTCTCCACATGGTTGAGAAATGTGCGAAATCTGTTACCTTCAAACGCTTCCATTCCTTTGATTTTAACTCTTATGGTCGTGTTTCTCTCGATGTTGTAGTAGAAAACATAGGAAGGCACATATTGGTGATTCGGTGACAACACAATTTCATTCGTGCCAATCATTCCAACAAAGTGTAACTTGTCCTCGCCAACTAGATTCTTCCACAGAGGAGGTAACACGTAAACATGCTTCGTCCATTCACGTTTTCCAGCGTCATCTAGAACCCACAACTCAAAACATGTACTATTTCTACTAACATAGTGACTGTTGGACTCATCTGAAATAAGCGAACCCAATTTACCATTATAGTTGATCAGAGTTGTTGTAAAAGGCAGGTCTCTATTGAAAGTTTCCATGACTTTCATAAAACTGAACTTCTCATACCTAAAATCAAAACAAGCGATCATATAAACCTCGAAAGACCTGTTGATCCTAGCTACATAGTACAAATTACCATCAATGCATATCCCTTTACAACCAGAGAAATGGGGTACGCAACACTTGATAATTCTCCATAAAGGTTTCCTAGCTCCTAGCGTTAGAACTTGATACTCCAAAAAGTTCTCATCATGTATTCCATATGGCAAGGTCATGGACAACACCTTGAGTTGTTTTTCAATCGGATCATACCCCAAATAATTCATCAGCTTGAATTGTATGCCATCACATTCATAGCCTTGCAGCCCAATCATAGTATTCCTCTTCATTTTAGGTAAAGTTATATATTGTGCCGTGCTAGGGTTAAATAGCACCGACACCAACAGTCCTTTATTTTTCTTCCCCTTTAATGTCCGCAAACCATTAAGAATGACGAAGCCGTTGCTAGGACCAAAGATTTCACTAGAACTAGGGAAATGCGTAAGATGATTGGGAGCTACAGACGACATCTCAACAGTATTGCGAGGCTCACGTGAAGAGAAGAAGACGAATCTCTTTTTGTCTTCACACGCATACAAGATTTGCGGGCGATTGGAAGATCTTGTCAAGAACAACTCCGTGAAATCTTGACGGCTAGGTACGGCGGCCCAGAGCTTTGATACGCAACGACATGTTGCTATAGATTTTACAGGTAACCTCAAGAATATCTCGATAACGAGATCGATTGAGATCGGCAATGAGTTTCCTCTTCCATTACTTAAGGTTATCGATCGCGTATTGGGTCGAGATATGGTTAGAAGATCCTCCGAGACGTTCTGACTACGTGATTTCATGGTGGAGACTCTGCTGCGGTAAACCCTAGACTCGCCTGAGTTGGAACAAAGAAAAAAGTTAACGTCGTATTAGAAGTTTGTCACCTTATTTCGTCTAAGACTCAAAAATAGTAGATAATGCAATCTTGGTTTAGAGAAAGACCTTGTAGCCCAAACAATAAGGCCCAATACCGGAAGTCCATGTAAAGCTGATTTTTTTTTTGTTGTGACCGACTTGTAATATGAAATCTGGAAACATACATGATTCGATTGGAATGAGCAGATTAATTCACATACTTTATTATCAATTCATACTAGATTTTAACCATTTTTTAAAAAATAATATTTAAATTTTATTTTATTTTATTATATTTAATTTGTTTTGTTTAATTAATTTTGTTTAGATTGTTAACTATTAGAACAATAATAAGAGAATTAAATACATAAATATGTAATTTATAAGTTATTGTCTCATTAACTCATAATATTACCAATGATTTAATTGTTTTACAAAATTTTAGTTAAATTACCTGATTTAATATGTTTAATATTCTAATATTAGTAGTATTGGCCAAATAATTAAATGAGGATTTAACCCGTGTTTCAAGACCAAATTAATAATATTTTATTTATACTAATGTTAATTCAAACCATCATGTTAATAACATGCCCCTCCAATATAACAATTGGCGGACATAGTTGAGGGGAAAAAGGTTCATTTGACCCAGATTAAATTCTAAAAAAACAAAAATTTACATGTAAATTCTTAAAGTTTCAGTAGCAAAATTGGTTTTTCTCAACATGTCGACACTCCAAAACCAGGTTTTGTTCTCCTATATAACACTTTTGACCCCGTTAAAATTTTTCTTGGGTCCGCCAGTGCATATAATCACGTTATATGGTAACATTATTATAAATATAAATAATATTAAAACCGAGTTAATAATATTTTATATTTATACTATGAGGAGGTGATGCTTGGGCTTATTGAGTAAGGAAACCAAATCAATCTTAATAACTTAAAAGTTAATACCAATAATGTAAGTGTCTTTCTCAAATAATTTAAGTTAAATTAGTCATTTTGTGAGTATTGCTGAATGAAATTTTGGGCTAATAAAACTATAGAAAATATGAGAATATATAGAAACTTATCATATTTTCGAATTCTTGCATCCAAAGTATTGATTCAGTAAACATGAAAAAGTCTTTTATGTTTTTTTTTTATAAAAAAAAGGCAATATAAAAGCAGAAGAATTGAAAAACTATGAGAGTAAAATCACTCCTTATTTTTCTACTACCAAACATGCTTTTCTTTAAAAAATTTCCCCATCACTCGTCTCCTTCTCCTTATGCTACTTTTTTAATTTAATAAGAAAATCATTGACATGCTAATACTTATGCTCGCCTCGTAAGGGAACTAACACGAGCAATGAAAAACTCTTGAATAATATGGTCATAATACGTTATTATTACTATAATTTTTCCTTATTTGCATGTTTAATACGTACCCTTTGATAACATCAAACTGTTCGTTATTTTATTTTTCTTATCGACAACTAATTGGAGGAATCTTTAAGTACAATTAAATCTATTGATGCCTTGAAAACTCGTTCAAACGTAGATATTATTTTAGTTTTCTTATTATTCATATAAATAGAGGAAACCAGTGGCGGATACAGGACCTATTTTTACATGAGGCACAATATATAAATAACAATTATTTCATTAACAAAATTATCAAAAATGAGGCATTTTAGGGGCATCGAACCTTGGATCCATGGAGTAACATGAGGCACCTTCTACCAACTAAGCTAGAAACATATTAATTGATTAATAAATTTATTAAATTTATCTAATCTGTGTATGGCACGTGCCCTACTACCCTCTCAAGTAGATCCGCCCCTGGAGGAAACGAAAGAAGATTATATATATGACAAGCTCTTATCGGCGTTAACGCTTACGATTGAATCAAAAACAACAAAATAAAAATAAGAATCATGATACAAATTTATTTCGAGTCTTACCAATTACATACTCTTCATTTCATAATCCTAGAGGCCTTTTCTTGTTTTGAAGACCCTTTTTCTTTTAAAATATGCATGTGGTCTATAGCACTCCAATTACTTATATAAATCTCTTTTGGAAATTGTCCCGGTTTAGACTTATCTTGCTCTCCTAACTTGGAATCCTACACAAAATACGTAGTAGCTATCAATTTATTTAAGTGAGATTTAATATATAGAAAGATAATTACAAATGAAAGGATGAAAAAAATGTTAACTTAGCAAACACAGAGAACACACTGAAAAAGAAAATATTAATTAAAAAAATTGATATACGTCTAAGAAAGAAAAGGGTAAACAACGATGATGGTATCATATTGTGTATACAACGAATTATTTATAGTGCTTAAAGTCGGCTACCTAGGTTAGTTAGGTTAGAAATTAAAGAATCTATAATATCTTGATTGTCAAGTTTAAATGATACATCGAAATTTATGATCTAACTATTTTAAATATATAAGATTTGAATCTTTGATATTTGTTTGTTATTAGAGAAATTATATGATCGCAATCAAAACACAATCTTTATAATTGGTAAAACATTGATTGTGGAAAAATCAATTTTATTTGTTTGAAGTATTCCACTATATGAAATTAAAATTCTTCCATAATTAACCAAATCTTATTTACTCTAAAATTTGCTTCTAATCGTTGATAATAAATGTTAAGTTATATTTTGTTTTCCATTTTAGGTTTTTAGGGAAAAAAATACCAAATATAAGTTTTCGATTAAATATATTCCTATTTTAAAATATATTATAATCTTTAGACAATATTTAGTTATTGTTATTTTGTGAAAAGTTTAGGGATTAACTTTGTAAATAATTATAACTTAAAGGGTAGAACCCAAAATGTATATATAGATATAGATTTTCAACCTTTGTATGGCAATAAACGTTTAAAATTAGGTTAGTTTAAATAGATCCATTAATTGACTTTCTACAAAATGTTATTTTAGGAAAATCTGTAGGGGTTAATAGATGTTGTGAAGATATTTATGGCAACGAACATATCAAATTAGGTCATTTTAAATAGTTCGATTAATTGAGTTTCTACGAAATGTTATTTTAGGAAATTGATAGGGGTTAATGTTGTAAATAAAACATATTAAATAAGCAAAACTTGAAGGGCATAAACCAAAATATACTTTAAAAATAATAATATAGATGTTAAGTATAATGTATACACTCTGTTTTTTTTCTTCTTTATCGTGCATTTGTGACATTGTTGTTGTTATTGATATTTGGGTTTATTCTTTCCACTGGCTACAATCAAAAGTCCAATTAGACATTACCCAATTACATAGTAACAATCAGTTGAGCAGCTGAGAGCTCAAGAACACAAACGTTAAACTTAGAACAACCATTGCACCAGAGTGTATGAACGACTAAAGAAGAGGATGGATAATTGAGTATGGTATATATAAAAGAGATGAATACCATCACACTTATGGTTCATTAGTGAAGGATGAGAAGTGAAGTAAGCAATTTTTTGTGTGAAGCTGCTTTCCTTACCCACTCACCAAAAAGTCTATAGATCATATTCATACCCCTCCTTTTTTTCTTTCTATGCAGCCCTGTTCTGACTTTACTTTTACAATTTGTTTTTGACTTCTGGTAAAAGAAAAAAAAAATCCATCCCCTAGATTAGGTTTTCTTTGAATAAAGACTCCATATTCAATGTCTGACCCATTTCGTACATATAAGCTATAATGCTATAGCTATACATTTAAAAAAAAAAAAACTAGTACTAGTTCTTTAATTAATGGACTAGTGTGAAACAGTTTAAAGATTCTTGGGAACTTTATAATGAGACAGTATGTGAAATCACTTTATAAATATATGGGATATATATATGTGTCTGTTAACCAACCAAAATGTATTCTCCATTCACTCACTAAACTCACTAAAGATATATTTAGTGCACATATCAAAAATTAGGAATGCACATTTTCCATTCCTTCTTTATTTATTTGTTAATGTTTTGTAAAATAGGAATTTCCATGGAAACAAATAGAGCTGATCATTTTCTGACTTTCACATTCTACAAGAATGTTTTTGATTTGTGTTATATATATATATATATATATATATATATATATTAGTATAAATATATAAAAAAGGAATATACAGGTGTTGTTGTAATCACCAAAGCTGAAACAAGAGAAAGCACAAGGCAAATAGGAAAAAGAGAAAAGCATGAGATTACACATTACACACTCTCTGCACTTTCATACTCTTTTTCAATCATTTCATTCTATACACTATTCTCTATATCTTACATTGCATTTTTAAAACTATATCTGAAAACTGTATAGCATAATACAAATTTCCTCTAATTAAATTACACTAAAATAAACACAAACCTATGATTGAAAATTATTAAACTTTTGGCACGCAATGCTATTAAACCTTTGTGTGAGTATTCCATTCCATGACTCAATGCATGTTCATGTATTATAATATTACTACATAGTACTAGTAGTAAAAAATAATCATTGGATTTGTGTACTCCAATATAGAATCAGAGAAGGAGTGAGCTTCGAGGTTATCAAGAAACTCTTAACTTTTTTCAGTACAACGATCATCACAAGACGTTATCTTTTTTATTCTTTTCGCTTTTTCTTTGTAACGAAACAATCATAATGAATTACACACTACCATTGCTTTTGTTGTATAAAATTCTTTTTTTTTTGTTACATTTAAACGGCTAAACCTTATATAACAAGCATTACACTATCATTGTTTTGGGAACATGCACACTTCAAATTAATATTGTGAAGAAAACTATCTCTAAAAACTTAACTAAAAAAGACTGATGAATTAAAAAAGCCTTCCATCTGTCAGTTTCATATACCTGCACCAACAAAAAAAAAAGTTTTATCTTAATACTGTTGTAACAGAATCAAAATTAAAGATTTAAAGTAAGGTGAGATTAAATTGATTATTTACCTAGACAAAATTACAATCCTTTATACACCTGTAAACCGGAAATTCACCCGTTAAAATCAGTTGAAAACCAAACCGGAAATTCACCCGTTAAAATCAGTTGAAAACCAAACCGGAAACAAGACATAGGAAGAGAAGTTTGGACCAACCTGTTATGTGTTTCCTCTGTGTTAAAAGGAGCAAATGAAATGTCTCCATCATCACTCCTCAAGCCTTCAAAACACTCGAAAACAAACTTTAATTTATCTGACAAAAGCCGAATCAAAAAATTATATACCATAAGTGATAATAATATGATGAACAATTATGTATAATAATAACTCCTTACGAGATTTTTCAGAAAATAAAAGTTTTTTTTTTCCTCCTCTCAAGACTCAAGAATCACACAAAAAAATCTTGGTTTCAAGAAAAATCATTATTGCTGATGAATGATGATGCAGAGACAATATCTTATCACATTTTCGAATCGAAAAACAGATCGCTTTACCGGGTCCATTTTTATCCAAATCAACCTGTTGTGCCTTAAATGATATGAGAGAAACGTGTTGGTTATACTTTTCTTGGCTGATATATAATAAATGCAGACCAGTCTTAATGGACTTAAGTCTCTATTTTGTGTTTGAGGACCACAACTACTACTACTACTAGTCTACTACTAATAGACTACTTACTACATTGGCTTTCATTGCTTCATGTCACTGACACTACATTCCATCAGTTATCTCCTAATTTTCTGGTCAATGTATAAATTTTTATGAATAGAGATGTTACCTTTAAGAACTCCTTTTTGATTGTCTTTTAGAAAAAAGTTAGCTCGGTGTATCCACGGGCGTAAGGTAAGAGTTCTTCAGCTTGGACCCGTGCAGTGGAGTGACTCGCGGTTCGCTTTAATCTCTTGTGATTTGACTCAACCTCTGCGCTGAATATGCCATAGACCGGTCTATGATCTGAAAACCGTGACTCCCCTCTTACATAAGATAACTGATGAAGTCCTTCTCCATGCCACAATATCCGATCACACCTTAAGCAAAAAAAACCATTGTCAGATCATTACATGGTTCTTGTTTAGTGTTTTTTTTTCTGAATGCAAGAAACTTACCATGCAGGAGTACGACGTTTCTCCTTTGGATGCAAATCATCTCCTGCATACCTATCCGAGTTAGTCGAGTATTTGTAAGTTGGTGGGAAGTATATCTTCCCTTCGTTCCATCCTTTAAACACATGGCCTCGTTTCTGCTCTATCCGTAACTGAAGCAAAGAATGTTTTTTTAAGTTTTTAAGAACAGAACATTCTGTAAAATGAGAAATACGAAACTCTATAGTCTCTAACACTTTATATATATATATATATGCATTAAATCTACAACATGTACCTGATCGTTCTCTAGTAATGCTCTCCAGTTTTGCATCTCGACAAGCGCTTTTGCAGATCGGTAAGAGAGTGCTATACGGTAGTTCAGATCCCCGAGCCATATTACACGACTAAATCAAATAAAAACAAAGACAAGAAAATGTAACAAGATTTGAGTGATGAATTGGATCATGAATCTTTAAAACATATCATTTGATTTTTTGATGTTCTGTTTCAGTCTTACTCATGCTGAAGGATATTCTCAGGGGACTTCTCGTCCACAGAACTCTGCACACGAGGAAACCTTGTTTTCTTGAGTATCTCCATGACATCTGAGTTTCTCCTTAGCTCATCGCCTTCTTTTTGTCCCGAGGTCAAATGGGTGCAGACAAAGCAAAAGCTTGTTTGATGAAGCAACATACTAATTGAGATTGATCCCTACAAGAACCACAAAAACTACATTATAACAACTCTTAACGGACTGACTTTGTAACAAAAGCATAAGAATTCATTTTACCTTATTTCCGAGATAACCCATTAATCCTCTACCAACACAAGATACTTTCATGTTCTTGACATGTTCTCGTAACTCACTTTTCACCCAAATTGTTAAAAAGATACCAACCATCTGTTTACTTGCGACCAAACAGTACTGTGATGAGTTCCACGGGATTCTATAACCATTTTCGTTTGATGCAGGACCAGGGCATGACCCTGGTGAATTTAAGATTGTGCTAGGAGAATCCCCTGGACCATTATTATTATCATCATCCGAGGACCCCCACCGAGAGACATCACTAGGCCGAGAATAATCACTTGGCCTAGAGTAATAATCACTTGGTCTAGAGTAATCACTAGGCCTTCTCGAGTAATCACTAGCCCTGTGACTACACCTGAAGCTTGGATCGAAATCACTTGGTCTATGTGTGAAGAATACGCGATCACAGACGCTGAAACGTCGGTCAAGCCGCGGTTGTGAGACGGAAGGATCATTCTCATCCATTCTCCATACGCTCGGTGTTTGGAAAGACCGTCTGTTGAAGATAGTCTCGTTCTTTTGCCTCGAAGATCCGGAGAAGTCAGCATCAATCTCTGCAATGGGGACAGGTATAGGGGACGGAGTATGACAGACACTGCTTGTCCCTGGGAGGTTGTTGAGTGTTTTCCTGATGAGGGAATGCCATTTCTTAGCAGGACCATTGTCTTCAGCTCCAAGAACGTTACCAGCATTAAGAGGAACAATCTCTTGGAACCTAAAAGAACACACACAAGATTAGTAAGAACGTTTCTTGAACAAAGACAGAGATTCTTGTTAAAGAAGATGTAACGGAAACACACACACCCGAGTACGTATATATCTGCAGGAGCTGAAGAATGAAGCCATTCGTCGAGGTTTAGATCTTCGGGAGGAGAGCGTCCAGCAACGTTCCATGTAGCTACGAAGATGCTGTTCTCAAGTATATCATCAACATAAAGATTCAACTTCAATGGATCATAATATAAGTCACATATGTGTGTATGGTGATTGTGTTCATACCTGTGGTTTTGGACATCAATGATTCTTGGATTTTCATAATTCATTTTCCTTTGTCTAGCTTGCTGCTCCCAGTTCTTATTGAGTTTCTCTGTAAAATTCAGAAATCAATCATCAGAAAAAAAAAAGAAGAAAGCTGGTTCTGTGTAATTGAAATGAATGATATCTACCAGTTTTAGTCTTCTTGATTGTACAGGGCTTTGTTTCTGAAAAGCTGGTTCTGTGCTCAACTTCAACTCCTTTAATTAATTTGAACCAACAATAATAATAATAAAAAAAAAGAATCAGAATTTGAAATCAGAAGAAACAGAAACTGTCAATGGACCAAAAAGAAAAGTGAGTTGAGAGACTTGTAGATGTTTTGTTTTCTCAGAAAAGACAAAAAAAAGATTGCAAGTTAATGCAGAACAGAACAGAACAAGAACAAGTTTTGACAAACAAAAAAAAAAAAAGAGAAAGAAGAAGACTTTGAATACTTTACCTTGAGGAACAGAAACGTCTGCTTGAAACTTTTCAGTTTTGCTTTTGATGTTGAACCATTTCCTCACCATCTTCTTGGACCAAGACAACTTCATTCAAGTGAAATAAGAAGAGAGTAAATGAAATAGTTCATTCTTGAAAAAAGAATTAAAGAAAGAAAAAATAAACAAACCTTGCTTTTCTTGGATTTGTCGTCTCTCATTGTTGCTCTTTACTTAATTTACAGGTTTGTTCTTAAGTTATGTAGAGACTCAATCCATCCAAAGAACCACAAAAAAAAAAAAGAAGAGACAACAGAGATGAGAGATCAAATCAAAACTCTCGTACAAAGTTGAATCACTGTTTAGAAATACGAGATTTGACAAGAAATGGCTTCTTTCTCCCCTCCTATGAATCAAGACAGAAGCTAAGTAGGAGAAATTTAGGATTAAAGGGTTTTTGTCGGAATTAAAGAAAATGGGTTTAGTTTTTGTTGTGATGAGACTCTCTTTTTCTCAGAACAGAGACAAAATGAGAATAAGAAGAAGTAATAAAAAGGTGTTGAAGAGACAACAATTCTTGAAGGAAGACAATGAGGAAGATCTTTGGATAGAGAAAGCAAAATAAAAAAGTAGTGTGATTTGAAGAGAGAGAGAGAGTGAAAGTGTTGGTTTAAGCTTTCTGGCTTGGTTGGTCCTTCCTTCTTCTTCTTCTATGAAAGAGAAAGAGAGAGAGAGAGACAGAGTGAGTGAGCCTCGTTCTCAGTGAAACGGCAAAGTAAAAGCAGCGGATTTGAACAGAATAAAGCGCAGAGAGAGAAAGAGAGAGAGAGAGCTTACCTTAGACTAATCAATTCTTATGGGCTGAGTTTAGTCAATTTTTTTCATTGTTGAAGACAATTAAAGGGAGGCTTATTCAGTTTTAGTTTTTTTATCTTTGTTGTTTGTTAATGGTCTTATCTATCATTTCATAAGAAATTTTGAAAAAAAAAAAATCAGTACATTTTACTCTATTGGTCACCATATATATCTGTGTTTTTGATAAATAATATTTCAATTATAATATTTTCTGATGAATGGTATGAAATTTGTTCAAGTTTTAAATTGTGATTTCTTTGTTTTTTAAAATCATTTATAATATTGATCAAGTTTTCAATTTTCATGTTTTAGACAAATAATTTTGCATATTGGCACTGAAAATCCAATATTTTAGGAAAATACTTTGGGAATATTCAACTTGATATTTTAAATGATTTGTTTAAAATTTACAAATCTTATGTTATTCAATCATAAATTTGAAAAAATCTTTTGAAATCCAAGGTTATTGAACTAAGGGGGTGGTATTGGTTTGAGATTTATGAAGATTTTTGAAGAGTTCAACAAAATCATAAAAAAAATGAATAAGTGAAAGATTGTTAAAGATTGCTAGAGAATTTTGTTGATTAGTTTTCTAAAATCTTGTAAAGTCCTCCAAACAATCTCTGTATTTTTATGATACTTTCCATGACTTTATTTTGTAAAGAAGGTGTCTAAAATCATGAACCAATAACATAATAATTGAACTCATTAACAATCCTAGATTCTTTTGTTTTCATTGAATAACACAAAACTTTTAATGACTTTATAAAAGTCTGAATCCAATAACCTAGATTTGTTAAGATTTTAAATGACATTTTATAAATCACAAACTAATAACACTAAACTTAAACATAGTTTAACAAAATCTTGATCTAATAACAACAGATTCTATATAACATTTAAAATCTTTAAAACTCTATTCAAATCTTAAACCAATAACCCCCACTAATGATTTAAAAATCTATCTTAAAATCTATTGTTATTCAAAACATCTTGTAGATTTGGACTCTAATGATTTTTAGATATTTTAGGGATTTGAGAGGATTTCTTTAGTAAAAAATATGGAAATACAAATCTGATGGTTTTAGGTGGGATTGAAGAATTTTACAATAAAACATACTAACTTACCTAAAATCATCAAAATCATTTAAAATCTCATGAAAACTCAAATCATTTGGAAAACTAGATTGAATATACCCCATAGATCTATATCTTGCAAATGTAAATTGAAAATCCACATAAAATTATCTGTTCATGCCAAATGTTTCCCCTATTTTATAATTCCATTGTTTTACCATTTCACTATTTCTGTAATATACCAGTTTTTATCTATATAAATAAAAAATATGGTGGATATATTTATTACTTGGAAAGGACTTTTTGCGATGGCATTTGTGGGATGTGGGACTTTCGAAACCCATTTGTTGATTTGCCACATTTTTATATCTAAGAATATGAGAATTTACACATGATGTTTGGGTTTATTAGGTTCAAGTTTTTTTAGGATATAGTTTATATTATGAAATATGTGTTTTATGGAAAAAAAAACTCTGAAATATTTCATATTTAAAAATGACAAAACTGAAGATTATTTAGATAAATGGCAAAAACAAAAGATTTGGCTTAATAAATGATACTTTGTGTAAGAATCCCTACAATTTAATGCTTGTGGAAAAATGTAATAAAAATATATATATCCACACTGTTATATTTTAACCGATTCAGGAAATTTTCAAAAGGAATAGTAATATTTGATGTGATTGTAAAATTAATACAATAAATTTATTGTGAATATCACTATTGATGATCAACTTAATAAAAGGAATAACGTTGGGGAATCGAGAGGTCTGTGTCCTATGTCTGTGTCTTTGTAATTGTATCATAATAAATAGGTCCAAGAAAACCTATAAGGTAAACAAGATCAGGACGGCCATTAAAAGTTTATTACGTTAATAGACTACCAAATGGTAATAAAAAAATGCTATGTATGTTCAATGTTAAATTAACACTTTTTTTTTTCTACTAGTACTTGTCATCAATATTTATTGTAACAATAACACTTCAATTCGCATGCCAATGCTATGTTCAATGTTACGATAGTTATGGTTAAACAGTTTTTCAGTTTCAATAAATAATCAGTAAACTACAAGACTTTTGAATGATTAAAATTGGTCTGCTACAATCCCACGAAACCAGAATACAAACAAAATACGATTTATATTGTTTACAAAAAGCAGTACATGATACTTGCGATTTGTTGTTTACTAAAAAGTAATACATTAATATTATACTTGAGTTTTTGGTTTTGTTTTCTTGACAACATGCATGGTACTTGAGTTACTAATATAAACTTTATTAATTATTTTTTCTGTGTGACTCTAGCTTAAGCTTGAAGCAGTCCAAATTAAAATCTAATGTAATTAATTATAGAAAGTTTCCTAGTTAACCATTATACCGAATTACACACGCAAATTAACAATCATTTTGAAAGTTTTCAGTTTCTAAAATGCTAAATGTCATGATCTGCGCCTATAACCAAATGAGCATTAAGTAGCATTCAACAACAACAACAAAAGTAGGATCCCACACAAGAATAAAGCAAAGTTAATTATATAATAATAATAATACTATATGTATGAACTGTGAAGGATTTTTGTAAAACAAGATGAATCTTGGGTTGCTTTTGACCGCCTCGTAAATGTTGAAATTTTAAGGATACCAAATCATTTTAGATTAGGGAATGGAGAAAAAAAGTTAATCATTACATATGATAAACCAATGATAGTATACTGTTATAATACTATAGCAAATTTAGTTCTTATCACTAGTAGATCTATTAGTCATGCCGTTTTTGCCGCTTAAAATTTCTCGTAAATAACATAATTTGCCATTCAACGGCTGGCCAACGTGTAATTTTATCTGAAAATGACGTTCACGTTTAATTTCGTTGGATGATAGTGACAATATACATGTATACATGAATTTATGATTGGTTTAATTATATAATATGTCTACAAATATATTGTAATGTAAAAATATATGCATGGGGTAGTCATTGTAAGTTATAATGTCGAAACGGATTCTTTTGCTTTTAAAAAAAGACAAAAATAAATTAAATATTTGGATAGGATGGTTTTGGCTTTTAGATGGCCAGATGCCAAACATGCCTTCATCATTTCTTCTTTCCCATCCCAAAGTCTCTGCCTCACAATGTTGGTCTTTTTCTGCTTTGAATTTTCTTCCACCTTAAATTTATTTCCTTGGTAAACCATATTATATTTACTCTATCATATCAATATATCATAGTATGTATACAGTTTATGGTCTATGCCCTAGGGCTCAGGTTGGTGGAATCTTGTATCATGGATAGATAGAGATCAACAAGTCGTTCTTGATGGACAGATTATGATTTTTGTCAATCAAAAAGCAGAACTCAACTATTGTACATGTTTAATGAATTAAGAACTATAATATGGTATCATAAGGTACATAAAAAAGGGTACACATATTTGGTGTTTATACATGATCATCCCTAAATGATTTGCCGCCACATAAATAAACGATCTTCCCACGAGTCGTTTCTCCGTCAGTCCACTATCAGTCTATCACACACACGTTGTCATTTAATCTGTGAGTTATATAACACACTTTGATATTTAGATCTGGCTTTTCGTTTTTTCTTGTTAAAAACGAAAATTATACCCAAAAAAAAAAAAACTGTTTCATAACATATTCAATACATTTTTTCAAAAGAAATTGTTGTTTTCGTAATAATGCATATAAGATTCATTGAACACTTTGTATTACCCTATATGATCTACGTACGTTTTAAATTGAAAACATCAAAGGATTGGGGTTTGTTTCAGAGGACACACTTCTTGTCAACAAAGACTTCGATGTTGCTCACATATCTGCTAAGCTTTTTTAATAACGTAAAAGAGGAGACAAAAACTAAAGGTTTCTTTGCATTTTATGTTTTTGTAACATAGTTTTCACTTTCAGTTGCATATGTTTGTTAACTTATCATTGCTAACATATGATTTGTTCCTTATTTTACGTATATGATTAAACTTTTATCTATGTTCTATATATCATTCGAAGGATAAACATGTACTTGTAATTTTGGAACAAGCTATGTAATAAATATATAGAATGGAGAAATGAATCGACAATGTTATTTAGTTTGAATGATATCTTGAGTACGTATATATTCTTACAAATTTTCGTTTTTGAACAACGTACGTATCGTTCAAGTGATATCAATGGACTTATATGTTAACATTGAGTATCTTCTGCCGAAACGACTTGTATGTTAATATAGAGTAACTTCTGCCGAAACAATTATGCTCCAAGAAAAGAATAATGATACTATTGTTTAAAAATTTGGAAATTTCACAGAATCTGTAAATGAATAATTATAGCAAAAAAAAAAAAGAAAAAAAAAACCGAAAAAGAAAACATATTGAAAGGGAAAGATGATATGTCATTACAACAAGACACAATACCCTTTATTGTTTGCTTTTTACTTTGTCTGGTAGACCAAAATATAAGAGGGATGGGGAAAATGTAATTTTTGAGTTAGTATTAAATGTTTTGATTGTGATCTCGTCTTTACTTGTCGAGCAAATTTTGTTTGGCAAATTTATCTCCTAATTGACAAGATGAAATTTAAAGAAACCTTTAGTTTGATAAATTCAAAGATTAGCAAATCCTATTATTTGTGTAAATTGTTTAAGGATTTATAAGTAAGTAACACAAACAGATACTCATCTTTTTAACGTTTAGACTTCTTAAATCATATATAACTAGGATATATCCCGTGCTTAAAGCACGGGTCAACATTTAAAAAAAAATTATAATATAATAATAAAAGTTATTGTTTTATTTTTTTTTTAAAATTATTTTGTTTGAGATAATATTTATTTTTAATTGTTATGTAAATCTATTAGTCTATTTGAATATTAATTATTTTAGAATATTATAGTATTTCATTTTTGATGTATTATTACAGTTTTATATTGTTTGTTTGTTGTATTTGCATCATTATTTTGTGAAATATAAAATAGTAATTTTAATATTATAATTGTGAGAAAATAAAAATTATTAATTTATCATCTATATAAATTTAGTTTTACTAACCCGCCAATGTGGAAATGAAAACACACATTTTCATACATTGAGTAATATATCTTCATTTTAAAAAATTCAAATCACAAAAAATATGCATTTTATCAATTATAAGTAATTCCAAACAATTTGTAAATAAAATAACTTAAAGATGATAGAAGAATCATAATTTGAAATCTTAACAAAATCTTCGAATTTAGTTATTAAAAATAATTGTATTGTATACTTGGATATAAAAATTTAGTTTTTAAAATTCTGATTGGTTTATATATATTTAAAAAAATAATTAGTAATTTCGTCCATAATTTATTATAGAGAGAAAATATATTTTTAGATTTTTTTAGATTTTTTAATATTTGATATGTGAGTGTTTTTTATTTTTAATTAATTATATTTATTTAAATTAGTTAATTAAGCTTGATTATTGTTTTTTCTAATGGCAATTGAATGTATTTTTTTACACATTTTAAGGTTAGTTTCATATTTGTATTTCCCAATTAATATAGTAGGATGCATATCTTCATTAAGATTTCATGTACTTTAATAATTAAAAATTTTTATGAAAAGGAAGAAATGTTAATATAGGATCATCCTATATAAGATGTAACAAATGTACATGGTACAATTCGATGGTCCAGAAAAGTATATAAACCTAGGCCTAAAACATTTTTAGTTATTTTTTCATTAAGATTTCATGTACTTTAATAATTAAAAAATTTTATGAAAAAGAAGAAATGTTAATATAGGATCATCCTATATAAGATGTAACAAATGTACATGGTACAATTCGATGGTCCAGAAAAGTATATAAACCTAGGCCTAAAACATTTTTAGTTATTTTTTTTTTTTTAAAAGCCACCAATGTTGTTAAAACAATAAAACCCGTACAAACTATATCTCCTCGATCGCATGATCCCAAATCTATATTATTAATTGGGAAATATACTTAGGCATAAAAAAAAAACAAAAAACAAGAATTCCATATACTACCCTTACGAATTGAAAAACCAACGAAGAAGAAAAAAAATAATTGAGGACAACGTGGTCAACATATATTTCAAAAAGAGGCGGATCCTTGAAATAAGTATAACACAATTCGGATCCTGTTTAAAGTTCAGTTGTATCCAAACAGATTATTCGATAATTACAGTAAAAGCATAATTACAGTAAAATCCGAAACTTAATTATCTTATCAAGATTATTCCATACACCTATAAACAAAATCATTAAATAATTAGGAAATAAGTAAATAAAATTCCGAAAATAGTTCAGTCTCAGCTCCATAATCTCCGCTTCACCATTCAAGACTAATAACAAAGAGATCACCTATTATTTGCACAATCTTCACGAAATCATTTCGTTGCAAACACAATCTTACCGTTTCAAGGAAAACAATCACTGAAATCCGAAACTTCGTACCAGTTAACAATATAATTCCATACACCTATAACAAAATCATAAAATAATTAGGAAATAACTAAACCCGAAACTTAATCATGCTAAAAACTATCCAAATCTGAGTTTATCATCTCCATGATCTCCGTAGTACCATTCAATACTAATAACCAAGATATCACCAATTATTTGCAAATCTTCACGAAATCATTTCAACATAACCACAATCTTACCATTTCGGGAAAACAATAACTGAAAATATTTTTAAAGATTTCTACCATCGCAACACCTCAGCTTGATTGCTACTATAAAAACCAAACAACACGACATACAATTCCAAACACATCAAGCATAATATAACAACTCAGACACTCACCAACAATTCGATCATGGCCAATAATGATGGTATCACTCCTCTCTCTGATATCAAGCCCTTCAAAACCACGTGGAAAATCAAGGTCAAAATTGTACACACCTGGAAGCAATATACGGTGTACACTGGAGAAACAATTGAGATGATATTGGCTGACACTAATGTAAATTTAATAATTTCCTTTTAAAGTTTTGTAGTGAAAATTGTAAATCTCAGAAATTAATAGTATAGATATTTTCCAATTTCTAGGGTACCTTGATTCATGCCACGGTAAAGAAGCAGCAGTTGAACAAGTTCCAAAGGCACATTGTTTTCGGTGAATGGAGAATCATCGAAAACTTTCAGCTAACAAGATCTTCTGGGAAGTTTTGGGCAACCAATCATCCTTACAAGATGACCCTCATGAACTCCACAAACATAATCCGGTGTCTTTCTGAGTCACTAGACTTTTATTTGGATCTCGCTTCATATCCAGATATTATTGCAGAAGATGGCTAGAAGATGGCTTGAATGAACACATCTTGATAGGTACCAGTTATCTGCATATGAGTTTAAATAGAAGTTGTTAGGGTAATATAAAAGTGTATATTAACTTTTGGATATATCAGATGTTGTTGGACAGGTTGTTTCTATAGGAGAAATGAAAACGTCGGAGATCAACGACAAGCCAAAGAAGAGAATAGAGGTTGAGCTACGTGATGCTAGGTAAAAAACACTAATTTATATTCCTTTCGTGTATCTATAATATTCTGAAACACTAAATATTGGTAACATATTTTGTCAGTGACGAGCGCTTATCCTGCACCCTCTGGGGGAAGTTTGCTGATAACACTTGGACAGCATGTCATTATGCAAATAATGAAATGGTCATATGTTTGATCCGTCTTGCAAAGATCAATTCATACAATGATATGTGTTTTAAATTTTGCTATGCTATTATTTTAGTATATAAAATCTCACAAAATTAAACTATTGTCTGTTTCATAGGTGCACGGACAATTTCAAATGCATACGACATGTCGTTCATGCTAATCAACCCAGACTATCCTGATGTGCTTGATTTTGTGGAGAAGTAAGAATCAAAATAGTCTTTTGTAGTAATCTTAATTTTAATACAATAGTATGAATTGCGTATATCTAATATTTGATGCAGGCTGTCCAAAGATGGTCTGAAACTTACTTTATGTGAAAGAAGTTGTAAGTTTTTAAAGCAAAAGAATGAGAAGGATGATTATATCATCCAATTCCCTCGAAGCACCATCTCAGATCTCCTCGATGCAACAATGGTAACTTAATATAGTTATTTTATTTTTTGAAAAAGAAAGAACAGGGAACTGTATCTTTATAACTGAGATGCATTTTATTCATTCATAGGAAGGGAAGTTTAAGCTATATTGTACTATCTACCACATCGATATGGAGTTTGGGTGGTATTACTTTACTTGTGCAAAGTGTAAAGGAACATGTTTCTTGGTACCAAAAAAGGAGAACGAGGTCGTAAGCAAAACAAAAAAGCAGCTGTTTGAATGTAAGAATTGCAACCAGGATGTGTCCAAGGTTTTCTGCAGGTAATTGGTTTTTAAAAAGTATAGATACCTGATTTTTTGTTATTGTATACCCTGTCACAATCCTAATAAAACACATTTGTATTTTTCCTATGGTAAATTAGGTACTCAAACACATTTATATTTTATATGTATTTACGAATATATTACTCAAATTACTTTGTTTCTTATCATGATATGCAGGTTCTCAGAAAAACATATCAAAAGAGGAATGGTATAGAAGAGAAAGTTGCCGCCAGATAAACTTTTTTTCGAAGGAGTATCGTTTATAATAAACGATACTGGACATTGATTTAAGATCATTTAGGATTCTAAATTCATAATTTAGTATGGTTTTTTTAGTTTGGAAATAACCTACTACTGGGTTAAATTTCAAACTTTTTTCCATACTAAATTGAAAAAAAATAAAGTCTTTTCGTTGTGATTTATACATTTAAATTACTTAAATTTTTTCGAAAAAAGTTTATTATTAGTACCTGTCATCTGGAGAACACGGATCTCCCACATAATGTTTGATTGGACCCGTCGTATCTTTCAAATTTAGCACAAACCTCCAACAAATCCATTTGCAAATATAAAAGTTTTAATGTCAGACAAGAAAAGACAATTCCACATACATAGAAAGAGGTTTTGAAATAGAAGTTATATCATAGAAGTCACAGGTACAAGTTATGTCATAATAAGTAAGATTTTAGCTTTTCAAAACCTTATTGAAGGTACTAATGAAAAATAAAAATGCTTAGTATATAAGAGAGCTACCGAAAGTAAACCGTATACATTCATATCCTTATTCATAATTGGAAACTAAAAAGATTATATTTAAACATCAATCATGAGATAGATATGAAATTTGAATTAACTTACCAGTTGTAGATTTTTACAATCTAAACATTTCCAAATGTGTAAGTAGATCATCTTCTTCCAAACCCATAACGATCCTACACGAATAACAAAATTAACATTAGATGTGTTTAAAAAATGCTAAACAGAAATTGTTAACCTTAAAATTGATTCTTCACACTTATCTTTCAGCTTTTCTTCTTCAACTGTATTCCTCTTTGAAGAAGAGATTAAATCACTGTTTTAAAGATAGAGGTAAAATGAAATTTAGAGAAAAAAATGTGCGTTTAACTTACAGATCAACCACAAAGATCGTTTACATAAATCTGGCCCAATTGTTGCAAATTGATGAACAAAACTTTAACCTGATTTAAAATCTGTATATTACTCTTACTCATACTTGGAAATTATAAAGATTCTATTAAATTTTCAAACATGACATAGATATGAAATTTGATTAACTTACCAGTTGTAGATGTTTACAATTCAACCATTTCAAATGTGTATGTTAAATCATCTTCTTCAAACCCAGAGCTATCCTATACGAATAATAAAATTAACATTAGATGTGTTTAAAAATCTAAAAACAGATATTGTTAACCTTAAAATTAATTCGATGTCGTATCTTCCTGTTTGTCTTCTTCAATTGTATTCCTCTTTGATGAAATCCTTAAAACACTGTGTTAAGGAAAGAAAAAAAAATCATATAAGAAGACTGGAATTTCACCTTTTCGTAAACACTAAAAGTCGTTAAGAAAAAACTATCGTCAATTAACAAATTCAAGTTTAAAAAAAAACACAGCAACTCTCTACTCGAACCAAACACAACAATTAGACAAGAAAATAGGAAAATAATCGGGTATAAGGCTGTAATAAAAAGAAAAAGGAAACTCTAAACTTACCCGTTCAGACAATCAAAGATTACAAAAACGATTAAGAACAGCACACGGATATGGATTTCTCGATAAAGATCGCGAGATCTCTTTACCACCTATTGAGCTATTATCTTCGGAATCATATGCTGGAAGAGGAAGCGATTCAGACAACTCTGTGCTTAAGAGATCTCACGATCTTTGCGATTCAGGCAACCCAATTTTTTCTCCGTTCTTTTCTTTTTTTCCCCTTTTCCCCTTCTCTCAATTTCTCGGAAGATCGAATCGCTGATAGACCACTAAGGCCCACTTAAATTAAAAACAGACAGCCCATCTACTTTAATCTGTTATCCATAACCGTACGATCCATTAACAATATATGTATGGACTTCAAAAACTAAACATTCAATAGTATAGTTCTGGTAATTAATTTTTCAATTATGATATGATTCAATTATGAATAATATGGAAAAAAAAAACCAAAATCCCGCACTACGTGCGGGTCTAATCCCTAGTACGAAATACCGAAATGATAAAAGATAAAATCTTGGTAAAATTCCTAATTAAATAAAAAGACCAAAGAATTTAATAAACCCGTTCGATATTTTTAACGGTATGCAAAAATCAAAATAACCAAACCAAACCAAAACTGTAAACCGAATTCTACGGTTCCACCATTGAGGCAGTGCGCTAAAAGAAACGTCGACGTTTATTGAAAAAGGCAAAAAACCCGTGTGCCCGTGTCGTCGTCGTCGATTCCCCTTTGTGGCTGTTTCCGGCTAAAAATCTCTCTCACTTGGACGCCCCCGAGCTAGTGAGTTTCGACCCGATTCTGATATCGTCATCGATGGCTCATCTTCCCAGAGTTCTTATGGTAAGGAGGAGGGGGAGAATTAGTTCTCTCTGATTTCGATTCTGACTTCCCCCATCTTCATCTCTTACAAATCTGTATCTCTCTCGTTGCTTTCATCAGGTGGCGGAGAAGCCCAGCATTGCCCTCTCCATAGCATCTGTTCTCTCTCGTGGCCAGGTTTATCTTTCGATTCTCTAGGTTCCCAAAACCCTAATTCGAATTAAAAGCTCTATTTGGTAGCGGGCTGAACTCAAGGGATAGATCAACTTTGAGGATGTTGTCACCACTAATGACTGAGACCTACTTCTTCATAGCAACCATATTAATTTTTAGTGTACTTGTGACACTGGATTTTACTTTATTTAGCTCACTTGCTTTTTGCTTCAGATGTCTACAAGGAGAGGCAGTACAGAGGTGCATGAATTTGATGGCATCTTTCGAGGCTTCAAAGCACATTTTAGAGTTACATCTGTTATCGGACATGTTTTCAGGTTCCCCTCTTTGCCTATCATTTATTATTATTCATATCAAAGAGAAATTGGAGTGATTTGCTGCTGCATAGATTTTACCTTTCATCAATGACGTTTTCCTTATTGTGCATCACACTTTCTTTATTATCCAAATGCACATTTCCTCAGATGTCATTGAAATCCCTGTTTGCATTCATATCTATTAGCTTTGCTGCAATCGAGAGTTTAAATGTTTCATCCAATTATTCTTTATTTGATTTCGTGAACTATATCTCGTGTACAAAGGTGCTGTGTGCTTGCAGATTTCTCAGTCTTCCTAAATGCCACTCTCATATTCTAGTGTAGATTTCCCAGAAAAATATCAGAACTGGCAAACTGTTGATCCACAAGATCTTTTCGACGCTCCAGTTGCTAAAAAAGAGTCTAACCCAAAGGTAAACTCTTTATCTCTTTTCTTTGTGCATGGGGGAGTGCTTGAGCTGTTTTTTTGGCGTTTACCTTGGGCATTGGCAGATGTAGTATATATATTAGTATATAGCAACATCTGTATACTTCAAGGGATGAGCTTTATTACTTTATGAAAAAACGATATGCATGAACGTTTTGGAACTAGAGTTATTCGTATGGTTAGCAATGGAGATGCATCTTTCTTACATTATTTTATTTCTACAGTAGTGTACACTTTTCTCTAACAGTCTTCCAATCTCAGGCTCATATTTGTAGGCATTTAAGTAATGAAGCTCGTGGTTGCAGTTATATGGTGTTGTGGTTGGATTGCGATCGTGAAGGAGAAAATATATGTTTTGAAGGCAAGTCTTTATTAATTACCTTTTTCGTATATGTTCTCACCAGATTTTGGCTAAGATATACAGAATCTATTGTGTCTATGCCAGTATCTAATGGTAGTCTCTTTCAGTTGTAGTAGTAGATTGCGGGTTTATGTATACTGTTAGCTCCTGCATATGTGGTGCAACCACAAATATCTTAATCATTTTTCTCCTGCATAAGTACTTTTTCGATTCCAGTCATATTTGGGAATGCCCATGGTTTTGATGGCCGTTGCTATAACTTGTTGACCATTATATTCTTGAAGTTATCGAGTCTACTGGCTTTGACATGAAAGATAGTAAGAGAAAGGTTTATCGGGCACGGTTTTCTTCTGTGACTGAGAAAGATATATCAAAGGCCCTGGACAACCTTGTTGAACCAAACAGAGATGAGGCACTGGCAGTAGATGCTCGCCAAGAGATAGATCTAAAAGTTGGTGTAGCATTCTCGCGATTTCAAACAAGTTATTTCCAAGGAAAATATCAGAATCTCGACTGCAGAGTTATCTCGTCAGTTTCCTCTCGTCTCCTTCCTTTCTTTCTTTTTGTTCAGTGTCTAAAGAGTCTCCGAATAGATGGGTCGACTGTTTTCTTCACAGATGCATTCTTTTCTTTGTCCCTTTTGGTTTTTGATATGGTTGATTGGTCCTATGAGATACGGCTGTGGAATTCTATTTTGGTTATCTCCTGTCATTTAGAGTGCCCGAGTAATAGAATTTTATGTAAATGCTAAAACGGAGTGTAGACATAGCTTTGTAAGACTTAGCTTTTATGTTGTCTATCTTTGTCAGCACCTCTTCATTTCTCATAATAGGAGCTGTCATGATTCAGCGATGGTTCTGGTTCTTGCCTTAGAATGCTGGAAGGAGTGTGCGCGATTTTCTGTCCGTTCTGTCATACTTAAAGATCCTTTTGAATGTTTGTTTCAGTTATGGGCCATGCCAGACTCCTACTCTTGGGTTTTGTGTGCAACGGTACATGCATATTAATACTTTCAACCCAGAAAAGTTTTGGGCTCTGCGACCTTATATAATGAAGGATGGTTATGAGCTTCAACTAGAGTGGGAGAGACGTAGATTGTTCGACCTGGAAGTTAGTGTCTCATTCGTGTGTTAGAATTTCTTTGACATTCTTGACTGTTGCTTTCCAATCTTAAGTTGCTGATATATTCATGCTTTTACAAATTGTAGGCTGCTACTGTGTTTCAAAAGTTGGTCGTGGAAGGCAGAACTGCAAAAGTAATGGACGTATCAGAAAAGCAGGAAGTTAAAGGTCGTCCAGCTGGTCTTAACACAGTGAATTTGCTAAAGGTCAGAGAAGTCATGAGTCGTGATTACCATTCCTATAAAATATACTTGCCTGGTTGTACATTGTACTTTTAAGCTAATACCATATTCTGTACCTATGATTGCAAAACACTAATTGAAATATTCTGCATTCATGCAAAGCAATTTTGCTTCTATCAGCGTCATGGTTGTTTATTTGTGATGAGTTGGCAACAACATTTGGATTTTAGTTCTCTTTCGTTTTGTTTTTTCTGTTTTTGGTTTTTCAATGTTGCGTTTAGAGCGTTTTCCATTGCTTAATCTTGTTCATGAGTCTAAAGTTCAATCAAAGCTAGTTTTCAAATTACTATCCCTGATTTAGCGTAACATTAGCGGTTATATAGGTTGCTTCAAGTGCACTAGGGTTTGGGCCTCAGACGGCTATGCATCTTGCCGAGCGATTGTATACTCAAGGCTTCATCAGGTTAGCTTGCTCCATTCTCCAGATTATTAGTTTTGTCATTTAACTACTCTTTACCGGCGTATAGTTGGCTAATTGTGGTAAATCGCAAATGGTTATTGAATGGTATTGTTAATATAATTAAGAATGGTAGATAGGAAATGAGAAATACCTTCGGTGACGAGAATATACATACATCATATTTTCCCTGTGTTATATACATTAAACATTTAAACCATTTTCGTCATCATCGTGATGGCACTTTTTTTGACTCAAACTCTTATGTTTTGTGCTAGCTATCCGCGAACAGAAAGCACAGCCTATCCTTCTTCATTCGACTTCGCAGACACACTCAGAGCACAAATTAGTAATTCAATGTGGGGTGGTTATGTACAGAGACTGCTCTCAGATGGCTTTCAAAAGCCAAAGTCAGGAACCGATGCTGGAGACCATCCTCCTATCACCCCGATGCGAGCAGCAACTGAGGACATGGTTGGAGGAGATGCTTGGCGACTCTATCAGTATGTCTGTCAACATTTTATTGGCACTGTCTCACCTAACTGCAAATACATAAGGTAATAAAGCCTTGATTGTAGCTTGATCCATGCCAATTACAGCTTATTCTTTGCACATCTTATATGTGGTATTCTCTTGGATGGATATCTCAGGACTAAAGTGGAATTGTCAATTGGTGGAGAAACTTTCCATTGTACGGGGCAGCGAGTGACAGAAAAGGGGTTTACGGCTATAATGCCACGGTCTGCAGTGGATGAGAAAAAACTCCCTTCTTTCCTCAAAGGAGAGAGGATTGAAGTTTTAAGAGTGGAGCTGTACGAGGTTACATTCTTCTCCAGATTCTGTTGCTAATTTCTTTGCCTTTTACTAGGAGTCTAGGACATAAATTGCTTTAATGTTTCCAGTCTAGGACATAAATTGCTTTAAGGTTTCCAGTCTAGGACATAAACTCCCTTCTTCTCCAGTTTCTGTTGCTACTCACTTTGCCTTGTACTAGGACAGAAATTGCTTTAATGCCCAATTTTTGTATATCCTTTCTAATTGTGTCTGAATGTTGTAAAATCTACAGGGAAACACTGCGCCTCCGGACTTCCTTACTGAGAGTGAGCTGATATCTCTAATGGAGAAGCATGGTATAGGCACAGATGCATCAATACCTGTGCATATAAACAACATTGGTGAACGTAATTATGTTCAGGTGGGTTAACCCAAAGGCAGTATACTTTTCGTCATGATGACAATATTTCTTAATTTAGGAGGATCCATTTTTTGTTTTCTGAAACATTTCGTTACTCTTATTTGGCTTTACGCTTTCTTGCAGGTCCAATCTGGCAGGAAATTGGTTCCAACGGCATTAGGAATCACGCTAATAAGAGGCTATCAGTGTATTGATCCAGACCTTTGCTTACCAGACATCCGTAGCTTTATCGAGCAACAAATCACTCTTGTTGCCAAGGGCAAAGCTGATCATTCGTGTGTAGTGCAACATGTGATCCAGCAATTTAGGCGTAAATTCAGTTATTTTGTTCAACAGGTTGCGAAAACATGTCTTATATTGTCTTTGAATAGTTTGATAAAGTCTTTGATTTGAATCCGGTCCTACTTAACATCTCCCTTTATATTGTCATTCAGATCGAACACATGGATGCCCTGTTTGAAGCACAGTTCTCTCCTCTAGCTGGCTCTGGTCGCCCTTTAAGCAAATGTGGAAAATGCTTGCGTTACATGAAACACATCACAGCAGTCCCACCACGTCTCTTCTGCGGCACATGCGAAGAAGTTTATTATCTTCCTCAAAAGGGCACAGTCAAGGTAGAAGCTTTTCATCACCTAAACTTTTAAGCTGAAACCTCAATGAATGTCTAGTTTTTGCATTTATTATTACTGAATCCTTTCTTAACTGATTTTCTCACAGCTATACAAAGAGCTCACATGTCCTTTAGACAACTTTGAGCTCGTGATCTATTCAGTTCCAGGAGCCGAGGGGAAATCATTTCCACTATGCCCATACTGCTACAACTCTCCTCCATTCGAAGGCATAGACACACTCTTTGGAGCATCTAAAACGCCCAATGGTCCTGCCAAATCGAAAACCGGTTCAGGCATGCCATGTTCACTCTGTCCTCATCCCACATGCCAACACTCTGTCAGAAACCAAGGAGTCTGCGCTTGTCCAGAGTGCGAAGGCACGCTCGTCTTGGACCCCGTGAGCTTCCCCAAGTGGAAACTCAACTGCAACTTGTGTAGTTGCATCGTTTTTCTTCCGGAGGGTGCTCATCGCATAGCCACCACTAGTAACCGCTGTCCCGAGTGCGATTCAGCAATCATAGAGATCGATTT
>NC_025691.1:4364821-4384232 GCF_000633955.1 Camelina sativa
GGAGTCTGCGCTTGTCCAGAGTGCGAAGGCACGCTCGTCTTGGACCCCGTGAGCTTCCCCAAGTGGAAACTCAACTGCAACTTGTGTAGTTGCATCGTTTTTCTTCCGGAGGGTGCTCATCGCATAGCCACCACTAGTAACCGCTGTCCCGAGTGCGATTCAGCAATCATAGAGATCGATTTTAACAAGAAAACTACTCCTCTAGAGAAAGGAGCCACTCTGCATCAAGGATGTGTTCTATGTGATGAGTTGCTTCTCTCAGTTGTAGAAGTGAAACATGGGAGGTCCTTTGTGAGGCGTGGAGGAAGGGGAAGGGGACGAGGAAGAGGCCGAGGCAGAGGAGGGAGAAGAGGCTCAAAAGCTGTCGACCCAAAAATGAGTTTCAGAGACTTCTAAAACCCTAGAGAACCCTAAAATCCTTTTGTTTTTGCGATACTTGCATTACAACTTTACACAGTAAAAACAGATGTAGATTCAGTGATCTTACGAGTTGCTTGCTTTGAAAGGATCTCTTCATACTTTTCTAGCTTAACTATGATCTAAAAAAAGCTTCCCAAAATCATCTTTAAAACATTTGACTAGTTCTTGTCACACTATTTATTATGTATACCCTAAAGAGAAGCTGAAAACCCCAAGTGTAACCTGCTGTGATTGCCAAGTGTTACACTTCATGCATACAATCGCTCCATTTTTAGATCACATCCACAAGTATGAACGCATGATCTATTCTCTTTGCAACCACTCTGTTTGTTTGGTTGCTTAACTTTTTTGGGGAGGAAGAGCAAATAGTTAATTACAAACAAAATGGAGAAGGCAGTTCACTCATCGACGACGTCTGGACCGGCTGTTCCAGGGGATGCAACGAAGACCGGAACATCCATAATCGACACTGCCGCCTCCGCCGTTCAAAGTTTTGCTCCGGTTAACCAAATCCACCAACATCTCTGCGCGTACGTATAACCAGATCTTTATGTTTTCGATTTCTTTTTATAAGTTCTATCGATTTGGTTTATATGTCCAAGCGTAGTAACACGATGTCATATAGAAAGCATGCTATTTAATTCCTTGTGATGGCAGGTTCCATTTCTATGCTGATGACATGACACGACAAGTAGAAGCTCACCATTTCTGTAGTCACGTGAACGAAGAGATGCGTCAGTGTCTGATCTACGACGGTCCGGATGCAAACGCTCGTCTGATAGGATTGGAGTACATAGTGACAGAGAAGCTGTTCATGACTTTGCCTGACGAAGAGAAGAAGCTTTGGCACTCGCACGAGTGGGAAGTGAGAGGGGGTTTCTTGTTCATGCCTGGTGTTCCTGGTGCCATTCAACGTCAAGATCTTGATAAAGTCGCTAAGACTTATGGCAAAGTTTTCCATTTTTGGCAAGTTGATTTGGGCCATGAGCTTCCCCTTGGTTTACCTAATATCATGATGGCTGTTACCCGCGATGGCCAGCTTTTCCACGAGATGATTCAAGGTAAGAAAATTCGTAGATTAGTTAGATCATTTAGTACTTTCAATGAGATTTCTTGCGGTTTTACGGTTTAGTTTTCTTTCTTTAAACAAAAAATAGACAGTGTTTAGGTTAATATTGAAGAAAGGGTCTATACTTAGGTGCTAGCGCCCATAATCATGACAATTATCTTTTAGACATTGAGATTATGGCCATGCGGTTTGATCAATAGTCATTTTAAATCTAGCCGTTGACCAATTATCATTTAGTTGTCAATTTTTTTGTTCAATTCGCTTTACATATATAATTTTCAACTTCTTCTTATGTAGAGTTAAATTTAGTTGGCGTTTTGACCCGTCTAGCAAGCAATGGTCTTGATATATATATATATATATATATATATATACCATAATGTAGTAGAAGTCATTCGTAGCATGGTTGGATATATATTGGTAAGGATGCGGAGCCAGAGAAGCGGTTTAGGCTTTCGATAGAGAATCAGCATAGACTAATATAGCTGGTAGTCATCTCGATAACGCGTAATGTAGCAAAGATCATTGGTAATTATGGTTGCATTTAGGCATGAATCCAAGAAGAAAAAGTGGGTTAGAGTGTATTGAAAGAGAATCATCCTAGATAGATAGTAATGGTATTGATATGGCACAATGCATGTAGTTATGATAATTTGTAGTTGATCAGATTTGGATTTAAATTATGGAAGCAGAGGCAGAGAAGCGGTTTGGGGTATCAATAGAAGGGGAGAGGGAGGCAAGGGCGCATATAACGGGGCCCGAGCTCGGGATCCATCCACTGGCCAACGGAGGAGGAAAAGGAATGAAACTAGAAGTTAGAGAAGTCGATATCACGCCGGTTGACTCTGTCGCCAAAGTCATTCTCTGATTTTACTTATTACCTTTAAGTCGAATAATGCAACGAGGTCCACAAAGCAATTAATGAATGCTTTGATAAACACAAAACAGTACAGGAACTAGAAAACAAGACACATGAAATAGTTCGGTTTGCTTTGGTTTTACTTTTTAAAGATCTTATTTATAAGTAGTAATAAAATAACAAAGAATATATTACTAGTAAAGATGATTTGGTCTTTGGAAAGAAACAAAAATAAACATCTTCAATCAAAGTGATTTGCAAAAGTAACCATGGAAAGCACTATATTTGCAAAAGTAACCATGGAAAGCACTATATTCGTTTAATTAAACACCATAATTTGGCCAACTCAGCCTCGAGAGCCATACTACATTGACCAAATATTGATTTTTAGATATACAAAAATCACAGGAAGAAGTTTCTACTCACCTACGTACGTACGCATATGATTATAAAAACCAAGAGATTATGAAACTAAATTGAATTTGAGTACATCATGACTTTTATCCCCCAATCAAAAATTCCTTTTACAAAAGACCAGAAGACAATATCTATTAATATAATACATTATTTGCGTGTGACTTTGCGACCTTTCTCTCTCTTTTCAATTCAACATGGATCATCAAATCAAGAACACCACACAATGATAAAGAACAATAACAATTCATCAGATTCGATCGAGAGCCATCATCATCATCCATGGAAGCAAAAACCAACCATTCTTTTACTTTTCCTATCTCTTCTCACCATCTCTCTCCTTCTCCTTCATCTCTCCCAAAACAAAATCATCCTCATCACAACCACAACAACAACCACTTCCATCTCCGACCATCGAAGCCGTCAAGAACCCTCAGGAGACGATACGTGTCTCGGCCGCTACGTATATATCCATGAGCTACCATCTCGATTCAATCTTGAAATACTTCAAGATTGCCAGTCTATTACAAGACCAAAGGACAAGATCAGTATGTGTAAGTATCTCAAGAACTCAGGGTTCGGACCTCTGATCAGTTCTGACTACTACTCTCAGAGCTGGTACTCGACTAATCAGTTCATGCTCGAAGTGATTTTTCACGAGAAGATGAAGAGTTACGAGTGTCTCACGAGTGACTCGTCGCTTGCTTCGGCTGTTTATTTACCTTACTATGCTGGTCTTGATTTCCGGCGAAAACTACGGCGGCGTAACGTAGCTGCGAGAGACGCCGCCGGGAAGGAACTTGTTAAATGGCTCAAGAAGCAACCTCAGTGGAAAGGTACGCCGTGTTTTTTTTTAACATTTTATTATTTCGTTTTGACCCCTGATATTTTAAAACATTTACAATTATTGCTTGTTGTTTTAATTTGATCAATAATTAATCGCATTATTTAAAGCTAGCGATGACTTTTCTCTTCTCTCTCCTTTTCTACCGACGACGACTTTTTTATAATTGAAAACCTTTTTTAAGTACTCTCTTTAGCAATTAAAAATAATTATAATTGAAAACTACACATTAAAATGCGATAACGTACAAATTATTTCTCTAGATTTGTTATAGATGACGTGAAATTTTAATATATTATAATATTACAGTTAATATAACGAATTCTTTTTTGGGTGAATATATAAATGTGATTTTTTAGACCGTCGGTCAATTTATTGCTGACATAAGTTAACTACAAAAAATAATTTTGTCAGTTAAATTATTACTAATTTGAAATATTGATACATTAGGTGAAGACCATTTCCTAGTTAGGGTCGGATCTCAACTCAACTACTAATAACTGAACAACATATTTTTGTAGTTGTATCAACTTTTTTTTTTTTTCTGCAAATCTAAATATAATATTAAAATTTTATGTGTGTAGTTTTTTATTGATAAAGTTAGAAAATAAAATTTCAGTTATCTCTAATTGAAATATAGGTATGTCAGGTAAGGACCATTTCCTAGTAACCGGTCGGATTTCACGAGATTTCAGACGAAACTCCAACAAGAACTCCGACTGGGGAACTAATTTAATGCTCTTACCAGAGTCACAAAACCTCACTTTCCTCACCATTGAACGGAGTCTAACGAGCCACAACGAGTTCCCGATTCCTTATCCGACTTACTTTCACCCAACGTCAACCTCCGAGATCATCCAATGGCAAGACAAGATCAAGCTAACGAACCGGACGGTCCTCTTCTCATTCGCTGGAGCTCAAAGACCAAGCAGAAACCAAAACGGTTTGGTTCGTACTGAAGTTATAAAGCAATGCAAGAGTTCATCTAAAACGTGTAGGTTTCTTGACTGTGACGTTAAAGCCAATAGCTGCGATGATCCTATCAGTCTAATGAAACTTTTCGAGAGTTCCGTTTTTTGCTTACAACCACCGGGAGATTCGTTAACCAGAAGATCGGTATTTGATTCGATTTTGGCTGGTTGTATTCCGGTTTTCTTTAACCAAGGAAGCGCATACGAGCAATATGTATGGTACTTACCTAAAAACAATAGCGAATATTCTGTTTTTATACCGGTTAAGGAGCTGAGAACCGCGGAAAAGAACAAAATCGAAGAGATTTTGCGTGGAATACCAAATGAGAGAGTGGTTGGTATGAGAGAAAGCGTAATAAAATTGATTCCGAAGATTGTGTATGGTAAACCAAACCGGAACAAACCGGACGGGGAGGTTTTTGAAGATGCTTTTGATATTGCTGTGAAGGGAGTGATAGAGAAGTTACGAGGAATTAAGAGAAAACAAATTCAAGAGTGAGGACCAAATTTCATAATTAGACAAAACAATGTATATGTCCTAATCCTACATTTGCTATTGTATTAGTTGTTCATTTGTCTTGTAGAATGTTTTTGTTCTTTTTATTTAAAATTAAATTAGTGTAATTAATAACAAAAATAGAATTTTTTTACTTCTTCAAATACATATCAGTTCTATTGAAAGCGAGATTTCGCCAAAAAATGGTAAATTCTAAAAGTAAAACCCATTTTCATGATTAAAAGATGCATTTATATTTATTTTTTATTTATAACTATAAGGTCACTTTTTTATATTTTTACCTTGATATAAGTTTTGTGAAAGATGATCGAAAGAGAAAATACATGTGAAAGAACACGATAACAAAATGATAAAGCTGGCACAACATGTTCGTTCAGTTTCGCATTTAGTCATCTATGTAAACGTTTTTCTTTTCAATTGACTCGTTTGAGCTAATCTAGTATTTTGTTAACAAAAAAATGATAAAGCTGCAACAATATTGCCTGTTCATATTGTCAATAACAAATTGATCAAGCAAAAAAAGTTGTACACACTAAGAAAACACCGTTTCTTGTGGTTCACAACCATATGACCACTTTGGATGAATAATAAATGAATTGTATAATAAGAAAGATGATTTGATTATTACTAACCTGAGATCTAAATTGATCACATACATCTAATCTCGACATGGGGAAGCGTCCACGAATGATCCATTTTAGTGTTACCTTTTTGAGGCTCTTATTTCATGTTTTACGATTACGCCTAGGGACAGAAACAAGGTAAATTAGAGAGAAGAGACGTCATAGAATATTTAGCTATGATTAACGTTTAATGACTTGGTCAAACATTACTAGTCTCCAAAGTAACTTTTTGGTGTTTGTTTTTTGGTTTGGGTTAATGAAACTAAGATAGCCCATAATTTTTCATCTCAAATTTTCTCACTTGGATAAAAAGTCTAGCAAAATACAAATCATAAGCCCAATAAATTTCAAACCATTCTAAAACGGTTCTTTTTAAAGGTGATGATCAAATTTTTAAACAACAACAAATCAAGGGTAGACATTCTTTGGGCTTCGATCGATATGTAAACTCTCAAATCTTATACATCCCTTGTTCTTTTTATGTGACTGTTCATATTTTGGCAAAACATGGTCAAATACTAATGTTTTATTTTCAAGTTGTGTATATCTTACCATCAGTGGTTAACTTAACCAACAACTTGCAGTATGATTATTTATGTTACTTTTAAAAGGTATATGAAACTACTGTTTCCTGTCGACGTTAAACTTTTATAGCTATAATATACATTTTTGTTTGTTTGTATATATGAGTACATGAAATTGGAATTTAATCCATGTCAATTATATATAATGTATATATCTTGTCCGTTTTACGAACTGATCACTTTATAAATAATTAGTTTGGCATACGTAAAGAGGAGGTGCTACGTATGCACCATGCGAAGAGAGAAGAGGGCAGATGTCAAATGCAATTGATACGTGTCGCGCTCTCCTAAACAATAAACATCTCTTGCATTATACAAAACGACAATAATAGTTCAAAATCCAATCGAGGCGATAAGGAAAAAAAGGCTAGAGGAGACCCATGATCCCTCTCCTTGGTCAAATTAGAATTTATAACTGTTTCATTGGTGCAAATTAGAAGTTAACGGAGGACAAAAACAATAAAAACATACAACATAGAATAAAAACCATATAAAGAGTTTGAACAAATCATGTTTTACTTTTCACAATTTGCGAAATTTCTGTCTTTTAACATATTACCGATCAACCAAATTATGATGAGTTAATATGTAAAAATGTTTAAAATTAAAAATAGGTTTCACATTCTTTCATTTTGAGTTCAACTAAGAACTAGTTGACCATAATAAACATTAAACACCTTAATCTACCAAAAAAAAAACAATTGATTGATTCATTCCATAATTAGGATGTATAATTATAGTGTGTTCAAATCCGGTTTAACCAAAAAAAAAAACAAAATTACCCGATCCGAGTAAGTCACATACGTTAAAAAGGGTGGGGGCTCACACTTCACGTGGAGGGAGGAGACTTGGATCAGAAAGTAACTTAAAAGATGCGGAACCCCGAAGGTGCCGATGGCATGGGGACCCATTCACGTACACCCAAACACAAACGCCAACAATTCCCTAAACTCTTTCTCTATATAAAGACTTCTCTCTTTCTCATTCTCTCTCACACACAAAACTACAACAATACACATAAATCAGTCTAGTCTCAAAGGGAAAGAAGAACAAAAAAAGTTTTGAAGAGATCAAATTTAAGTCAAAGAAGAAAGCAAAAAAGTGAGAAGCAATATGGCTGCAATGTCAAAGGTCTCTCTAGTATTGTCATTGTTAGGGTTTTTGGTGATCGCAGTCATGACTCCATCGGCGAACGCTTTAAGAAAGTCACTCGTTCTCGGAGGGAAGTCAGATGTTGCAAACGTTAAGGCCAACAGGGAAATTCAAGAACTTGGAAGGTATATGCATACATGATACATTCACATATGCATATACACATGTTCGTATGTATGAATTAGAAATGTGATGTAATTGTGTGATCACAGGTATTGCGTGGAGCAATTCAACCAAAGGGATCAGAGCGAGGAGGGAAACGTAGAATCCATTGCAAAAACAGACACAGACATGTCGAATCCATTGAGGTTTAGCCGAGTTGTGTCGGCTCAGAAACAGGTCGTGGCTGGGACCAAATACTATCTAAGGATCGAAGTGACTCAACCCAATGGCTCCACCAAGATGTTTGACTCAGTTGTGGTTATTCAGCCATGGCTTCATTCTAAACAGTTGCTCGGTTTCACTCCTGTTGTTAGTCCTATCTACTAACTTCATTTCATATTCGACTTAAGTCATAACACAAATTTCCATAAGATGATCAAGAAAAGACAAAAGTAGTACGATACGAAGCTATTAACAATGGTTAATAGTTGGTTGTAATGATGTTTATGTTGTTAATAAATAAAAACAAGATGTTTTGAAGATATGATGCGACTTGGTTGAGATATCAAAACCATCAACAGACTTTGGAATGTTCCATCTCTTTACAAAAGCATAACTTAAAAGGTTTCAATTGAAAAATTTGCACACATCTGACCGATAGGTAGAGTTGTAAATAGCGGAGCCAAGAAAGCTACAAACAGCTTTTTAAAAAGATGAGCTTACCGTTAAATATTAGCTAAACCTGTTATGCTGGTTTATAGAGAAAGTAACCAGTTTATCAATCAAAGATCTCTTGAGCCTCGATTATGCTGTGTTGCCTGAGAAGATGACAGAGTTGTGAAGTTTAATAAGATCTTCGATTCAGAGTGAGTGGAAAAGCAAGAACAGAAAGAAGAAGAGATGAGAGCAATAATTGTTTGGCTTACATATCATCTTTTGCGACCCGGTAATACTTTTCAGCGTGTTGCCGTTGGCCAATCATTTGAGCGAAGCGTTCATCATGGGTAATGACTATGAGTTGGAAATTCTCTTGGCCCTTCCTGTCTTCCATGATCCTGACGAATGCAATGACACAATGTGATCCAATGTTGAGAGACATGGTCTTAGGATGTGTAACAACATTATAGGGAAAAGGCAGGGTAAATATCAAAATATTGATTCCAGTGTTTAGATAGTTAAATTTCTATGCAAGAGGAATTATATGAACCCATGTTCATCATCATAAGTCATTAAAGATATGGATCGTAATACTTACCTAAGAAGAGCTCCTGCAAGAGATTCTGAATTGGGCCCATCCAGGTTTGTAGTTGGCTCGTCAAGGGCTAATATTCCACAGTTTAAGCAAAATGTCTCGGCTAAAGCCAACCTTATTATCAATGAAGCAAGAACCTGGAGGAGAAGACGAAGAAAGTGATCACCTGAGTTAAACAACGAATCTTAAAAGATTATTGAACAGATAACGATATTTCTACAAGAGCAATTTTAGAACAACTCGCCTTTTGACCTGCGCTGCATCTTCCTCTCATTTCAAGTTCTGTATCACCAGTCTGCATAAGAACCTAAGAAAAAACAAGGTTTACCACAATGCTGATAATGGTGATCAAATGGTAAACCATGTTGTCAATTCTGTAGCATACCTTGTAGCTGTAAGAGCGGGTGCCTGCACCTTCGGAATCTGAGTGTATTCGTATGTAATCCATATCTTGACCTCTGTATGTCTGCTGCCACAGTTCCCTTATAATCTTATTTATTTCCTCCATTTTCATTGTGTGGAATCGCATTAGTGCTCTGTATGTATTCAATAAGATGGAAATCTATCTTAAAAACTACAGATTGAAGGTTTAGTGTATATTGAAAAACAACTAGCCAGAAGCTTATATTAGGACTCGAGAACAGCTTACTTGTCAAGGGCATTGTAGTATCTATCCAAGTCTTTATTTGCCATTTCAGTTGTCTGGCCAAAATGAGATGTTCAATTTAACATAGAGTGAAATTTGTTGATCATTCAGGCATTGCCACAAGGTAAACATCTAACCTTTAGCTGGATCAGTTGATCAAAGTGCCGCTTATCTATGTCCTTGTATTGTGCCTGTTTTAGCTCTACTCTGTTTTTTGAAATACTGCTCTCGTAAACAGACACTGTTCCACGACACCGGTTCAGCTACAGGAAAAATATAATTATTCTTTAAGCACAATAAAACGGGCTCTGAAACCTTTAAATGGATAAATTATCTTCAGATAATCCAGAAAAACACAGGTTTACTCGACGTTCACACATATCAGTTGCTTACAGCTGCGAGTAATGGTATTCAGTGAAGAAAATCTGTTATCTATAAATGACCATTACTAAATTTTATATTTTGGCTATCTTGAAACAAGGACAAAATTTGAAAGAGCCAAATACCTCGGATATTAAATACTTAAATCGGAGAAATGCGAGATCTTTACACTTACCACCATAGAGAATAAATGAATAGCTAACCATAGACATTAGACACCAAAATCAAATCAGAGTGACTGCTATCTATATATAAGAATCTGCTTACCTCTGAAAGAAGTCTTTCCCTTTCCCGTGATATCTTTACCATTTCAGCTTCAACTGCAGGAATCCCACCAATATTCAGTATTTGCTCTTCCAATGATTCAATTTCACGTGTAAGTTTCTCAACTTCTGCTTTTGTTGTCCGGTAGTTCAAGTTATCCTCTATATTTCTTCTCAGTTGATCTTGATTCCGCATCAAGTCTTTATTTCTGTTCAGTTCACCTGCAAGTTCATTCTTTCTAGCTTCACAGCTCTGAAGCTGAGTTTCGGATAACCGCTGCTTCTCTTGAATATCATTTAAGCGCTCTCCTTTCTTCAATTCATGATACCTAGTGAAGCAGCTGTAAGCATATATGGTACACAGGATCGTAATGAATTAACCTTTGGCTAGCAGAACATACTCATTTATCTTAGAACTGGCCTTGAGTAATGCCTCAACTTCCTGTTGGTAGTTTCTCTTTTTCTCAGCCAGTTCTTCATACTCTTGATTACGTCTAACCTTCATATCATTGTAGTCACTCAGCAACTGCTCCTTTTCCTTGGACAACGGGCCAAGTGCCTCGGTCAAATACTGAAAATAATGAATGAACAATAAATTCAAGGCTTCTACATTTGGTGTAACAGAGAAAATTTGAAACAAGAATAGGAACAGAAGACTGAAGTTTACTTTATGCATGTTTCAAAGAACTAGTTGAACAAATTTCAACGAATGCACAAAAAATATACCTGAAGCTTTTCAAATACGAAAAACTTAAACATTTACAAGCACTATACCATACAACTCGAGAGGAGTTATTGTTACCCATTTATTATGTATTCTCTACATATCTGTGTTGCATTGCATTAGAAAGACAATGATTCGCTAATCTGATTTATCACATTCCGCCCATAGTAGTACTCTCATTCATGATCTTTATAATCGCCAACGAACAACGGACTTTGATATAGTGACACACAGAATTGCATGTGGATAACAATAGAAAAAGCTATCATAAGACGCACCTTCACGTCAAGGTCCAGTTGACTTTTCTCCTCGGCTAAACGCTCTAGGTCTTCTTCTGCCTTTGTAACGTCGCGTAACAAATTGGCTGCCTTAGCCTTCTCCTCCCTTACTGCATGCCATCTGGCCTGGAGGCATGATATATCACGTTCCATGTAAATCTGTTCATCTCTAAGTTTCTCCAGCTCATCGTGCAATATATCCCTGTTCATGGGCACAAAAGGAAGAAAATATTGGAAAATGGGTCTGCCGGACTAAGAAACGTCCAATGAAGAGAAATATGTTTCACCCTGCATAAATTCAGTGTACTTACTTGCTGCTTTGGAGGCTATTTAATTCTGACTGGATTTCTTCCATAGTTTTAACCCCAAGACCCCTGAAATCGAGCTTATATTCAAGATCTTCTATTTGCTTTTGGTATGATACGATTTCCTGAAAGATCCTATCAGTATTTTCCAGGGGCTGCACCAGTGCTTCAATTGCGTCTTTGTCAGCTTTTATTTGGGCTGAGATTCCTAATACCTGAAGACATCACATATATGATTTTTAATTCTATGAACTGGAATTAAGATTTTCCAGCTCGCAAACATAAGAACATGATTAAGAGGAAACAAAGCAAGCAGAAAACAGCAAGACTTCTAATGAATCTGATAAACTTTGCGGCTGCAAATTAGTTCTATCCAAGAAATTACTAATGATCCCCAACTCACATCATCGAGAGCTTGAGACTTTTGGTCCAGCTCTTCTGTATGCTCTTGCAAAGTTTTCTCCGCGAGAGGAATAACTTCACTAGTTAGTTTCGAGTACTCTTCAAAAACTGCCCGTAGTTTGTCCAGCTGCTGAAATACAGAGTCAGCATTGGAAGACTCCACTGCTAACATTTTAAGATGCCCCACGGTGCTTGAAGCATTTGCCCTTTGCTGTATTTGAAAAGAAATTTACATACTCAAATAAAGAGACATACAGTTATTATAGAAGCATCATATAATTTGAATCATAAGGCAAAAACAGGGGAGGGGGAAGTTTGTGTAACCTTCTTAACAAAGCTATCCTCTTCGTCAGATGTAAAAGTGCGCTCGCAGCAAGGACAAAGATGACGTGACCGTGCTATCTCCTCAAAAGGTTCAAACATCTCGCGCATTCCAGTTGCCATGTTATACTTTCTGCAAACACAGACCAGAAACAGAACTAAGCTTTTCAGTGCAAGACAGGGGTGGGGGTGGTATGGAAACAGTCGCCAGTTTTAACCACAAACCTTTTATGTTCATCTCTTTTCTCCTTAGCTGACTCCAACAATTTGGGATAAGCATCAATGGTAACTGATTCCTGTTTTAAGGCCTGGAGCTTGGACTCAATGTATCTCTTCCTTGCTGCATAAAATACTCAAGTCAGATTAAGTGCATAGATATTTTCTGATGACCCACTGTGCACTGACAATGGATTTCTCATCTGTGTTATAAATGTCAATTAAGGTACATTGTAGAAAAGAAAATCAAATAACAGGGTGATAGATGACACTCTATAATAACAAGGTCTAATAATTGGTACCGCTGAGAAAGTTGTCAAGAGGATTTTATTCACAACTTAAGGCGCTAGTCAGAGAACTGACCAATAGATATCTAATTTCAAATTATACACCAGTACTTACATTCTGTATCCTTCTTGTGCTTGAATAGACTATTGTTTACTTCTTGTATCTTCATCTGCAACATGTTGACCTCCTTTTCTGCTTCCCGGGATTTCAAACTCAGCTCACTATATTCCCTTTCAATTGACCTAAACCAAAGAGAAAACAAATACAAATAATTTTTTTGAGATGTGAAAATTCGAACATCTGAAGTAGCAAGCTTTCCACTTTTTTTTTAAGATCAATCCAGAATCTCCATAAAATAATAAGTTAAGTAAAAACACCGACCTCAGAGCTTGAACTATTTCCTTCTTCATATCCTTCTCGGGTGGCAATCTCCCCTTCAGCACCACTCTAATTCGATCTTTGCACTCATCTATTCTGGTAAATAGCTTTAGAGAGTGAAAACATTGGATTGATAAGAAAGAAAGAAAAAAAAAAAGCTGACAAAAGCACTGGTTAGTGAGATCACATCTTTTTGTTTTTCTTCTTAAGATTCTCCTGTTCCGTCTTCCGTAAAGACAATTTCACTCTATCCTCAGCATCACCAGCCATAACGTCCCTTTCTCGATTCAGTGTTTTAATTTTATGTTCTATGCTGTATATATCATGCTGTTTCTGTTCAATTTTGGATTCAAACCCCCTTTCAGAATTCTGTTTAGTCTTTCTCTCAAGCTCAAGATGCTGTGCAAACGCAGATGATGGCAAAATAAGCATATACCACGAACAAAGTCATCAAGACCAAAATCATGTAAGTAAATCAAGGGAAGAAAGCAGTACCACTTGTTTCTCTCTTTCATCAGTTTGTTTAACATCCACGGAGGAAATTTCAAATTCAAATGTATCACGCTCATTTTCTTTCTCTTCTATGCGTTTTGATATGCCCATCTGCATAAGTCACCATCAAAAGTAAAAGAGTTAAACTTTAGACTCGTTAGTGGAGGATTTGGGTAGAGTTCCAAATGGTGAACCACACCTTAATTTCATCTTTAGCTCGTTTCTGAGCTTCGATGCTTTTCCAACGGTCATTAGCATCCATATAGCAATCCCAAGCTGTACTTAGAGCAGTTTCATTTGATTTCTGAGATGACAGTCAAAATCTCTAACGATGTCAACATATGCAATACACAATTGACTTTCTGATGAAAATAAAGAATGTATACCTTCTTATCAAGCAAGTCCATCTCAAGTTCACCCAGTCTTGATTTTATTCGATTTGTGAGACTCAAAACTACCTCTGGACTGAAGGGGGTACTAGGAACATTTCCTAAATTGTGACGAGAAAAAATATTCTGGATGGTAGAATCTCTTTCATTCTTCAGCAGCATATGAGCCTATGAAAGTATGAAGGAAAAATGTTAAACCAAATGGAGAGAACTCATAATATTTAACTATGTGGTAGCTAATTTAGTTTTACTTCAGCTTCTGTTTGTAGCTTGCTGATCTCCAGCATATAGTTAGTTTTTGCATTGTGAAGCGAAGAAATTGTAGTTTGTGTGTCATCCATCTCTCTCTCCATTTTTCGTATTTTGGTCTCCAAAAGAGCAATTCTTTCTTCAAACTTGCTTTTCCATTCTTTCAATTCTTCAATGGTATCTGAACAGCAAAATTAACAAGCATTAACAAGTTTAATCTACATGAAGAATAACAAAATGTGAGATACCTCTACAGAAAGGAAAAACTAAAATTCATACAAATGCAGGGACTCAATCAGTATAACAAAAAGACCACTGTAACAGTGAGCACCCAAAAGAAGAACCCCACCATCTAAAAGAAAGAAATGGCCTTAATATTGTGATAGTAAAAGAGAAAACCTTCATTTTCCTCAGGTAATGCTGCATACTGTCTCTGCTGCTCCTTAAACAAGGTGCTCCTCTCGGCAGTTTTTCTTGATACTTGGTCCTGTAGCTTTCTCAGATCTTTTAACATCATTTCCTTATTATGAACTTCAGCATCGACTTTCTGAATGCTGGTTTCCAGTTCCAACATCTGAACTTTAGAAGACTCTGTCCTTTCTTGATCTTGAGCAATGCTCTCACGAAGCTGTATAGGAAGTATGAGTATCATGGCATAAGAATAGCCCACACAGCCTAAGAACATGCATACTATATGTATACAATACTAGTCTATAATCACTTTCAGAATTAAAACAATCTTGCGTCAGTGTTAATTTGTTCCTTTTGACTTAACAAAAACAACATTCTGCGTCCGTGACCAGGGATACTGAAATTGAAAAGAAAAATCAATGTCAAACAAGCTAATGTCTAGCATACCTTATAAGCTGCGTCTTTCAAGGTCTGCAGATTTTCCAACTTTAACTTAAAAGTTTTTATTTCCTGAGCTTGATCCTTGTGAAGTTTCTTAATAACTTCCAGAGCCTTTGTATATCTGTTTCATGTTGAATTACATGTTGCAGTTTCTGGAATCGGTTTCTTCTACAACAAATACAGCAAGGAAGTGATAATTAAACAGAAATATTGGTGATACCTGGTAGCTGAGAAAATGTCATCAAACTTCTTTTTCAAAGTAGAAGGATCTTGCAGTGGCCAGTTAGACTCATCTTGATGCACAAATATGACGTTTTCTAAAATAGCTTTGGACACACCCATCAAAGCTGGTATCTCCCTATCCATGTCAGCGCATCTGTAGCTGAGACATACTTTCTGCAATGGAAAAATTAAGGAGTAATGATCTTGCTGGAACAGATACAAGAATAATGAGGAATATAAAACAAAGCAATAGTAAAAATAATTACTCCTAGTCTATAGATAGTCTAACACTAACGTTGTAGGAAATATAGATAGTCTAACACTAAGCTCGGGACCTTCAAACCAAAACCAAGATATGAATTCATACATAGCTAAAAAGAAGTGCAACCTCTCCAGTGTGAGGATTAATGGTTTGAAGCACACTCTCAATTGCCTTGTACTCCATCTTTGAAGCCTTCTGTGTCAATTGAAATGACCTTATACAAACCACATCCTTCCCTGCAGCTGTCTTGAATCTCAGCTTAATTTGTGCTTTTGTCTCCGTTTCCCCAGCAACCTATAACAATATAAGGACAAGATCAAAATACTGAATTCCACATTCATTTAACAATATAACAAAGATGGAATTGAAAAAGCTCGCATGAATCACAACAATAGAACTGAGAATCTAAAGGAAACACACCTTAGGGTCATGAATGAAGCTGTGACCAGACCTCGCGTTCGGTGGTAACTCTCCTGTACAAGATACCTTCAAGCACTCTATAATCGTCTGCAGTCATAAAATCACGAAATAAGATTACTCAAATACGGATGCGAAATTGGGATTGAAGCAAAGAGAAGAGAAGAGAAGAGAAGGGATTAAAAAGAGGTTTACAGTTTTGCCGGCACCGTTGGCTCCGACGATTAGGGTTAAAGGTCTGAAGAAAGTAACGACGTTCTTATTTTCTGGGTCGAAGCTTCTAATACCCTTGATCAGCATTTTATCGACCGTACTCATCTTTTCACCTTCGGCGATTACAGATACGAGCAAATCGGAGAAGACAAAGGTACGGAGGTGACGCTCACTGCACAGGTTAAACCCAGAAAGGGTTTTGCGGGAAAATCATGAAAAATTTCGACACTTGAAGCGGAAAAAATTGGGAAACTGGCAAAAAGAAGAAGACGAGTTGAAACGCGAGAGACCGGTTTATTAATCGAACCGAATTGTACCGGTTTGGTATTCTTCCATTTGGGGTTTCGATAGAAGCGTACTTAAAATATTTGGATCATTTTGAAAATAACTACAATTTCAGGGGCTTTTATTTTCAATAGACCTCTCTCCTATACCCAATTTTGTTTGTAACGGTTCGAACCGGATCGAAACAATTTTAATTTAAAACAAAGTAGAACCGATCTGTTTGTCAAAAAAAAAAAAAAAAAAAAAGTAGAACCGATCCAATCAAAACCTTGCCAAACCGATCTACACTATAGTTTGATACTTTGATTCGATAGCTATTTCCCAAAACCGAAGATTTCAATAAACCAAGTAAGCTGAGCCGAAACCAAATCAAAATCACGGATTAGACCGACCAAATCCTAGAAACAACCATAGATTTACTTGGTAACAGAGGCATAACAGTCTTTTAATAGTGTCAATATATATACAAAGTGTAAATCACTCATCACTCTCTGTTTCTTTCTTTATATATGATTGATTTGTTTCACTCCTTGTTCTTGGAAGATCGGTCTTNGTCATAAAATCAGGAAAAAAAAAAAAAATTTTTGACCTACCATGGTACTGAAATAGAATCCAATTGTAGTAAAATAACAAGAAAGCATACGGAAGAAATCAAATCGGTGCCCCAGCCTATATAGATCACGGCTTAGAGTTTGCTCCCCGTTTCCATTNACCTCGAGCTAGCGTCCTGACCGATGACCAGATTCCTAGCCGTTGAATCAGAGGCTTACAAGCTTGTGCGATCTGAAATACAAAGAAATGTTTTGATTTTAGTTGCAGTAGCAACCTATCTCACAAACCAGACAACACACAAAAGATATCTTAAAACCTTTTTTAGGAGGAGTTTGATGAGAACACTTACCAGTAACATTCCCCATCCGGTTGGCATGAAAGCGAGCATACAAAGGAAGATGTCCTTGGGTGTTAAAAGATGAAGAGCTATGAAAGTAACGAGAATCCCAAGAAATGTGAGGAACACAAAACCCTTGATGATCCTGAAGAGAAGCTGGAAGCTTGTGCTGAACCGTTGTCTTCCCATACCCAAACCCTGTGATTAGTCACATTGAGTTTAGTATCCAGCTTAAAACAATCTCGATTGAGCATAAGATTGTCGGTATCTTATACAGAAGAAACCCAAATGGAGTTAGTTACCATACCTTCACAATGAGTAGAATGAATAAGATCACGAACCATGAAGCTCCATAAATCTGTGAAACATCGAGAGTCAGTTTTTATGAAAAATCATGACATTCAGTAAATAAGAAGAGCAATCTGAGATGAGTAAGCTCTCTCACCCACAAACTTTGATTTTCCTGTTTAAAAGTGCTGAGCTGATACACAAGTCCGTACTGAAAGATGAAGAAGCGTAAAGCCAAAATAATCTCGAGGATGATACCACGTTTCCCAGAGTGTCGAAGATGTCCTATTTCCTTCTCCCACCAAGACTCCCAACTCTTCTCTGGAGGAACACCAATTCCCCCTCGGTTATATATCCATTTATTCCAATCTGTCCAATCATCTACAATCTTTTGCCACTCGAAACCAGAGGGATTGAATAAGAACGGAGCAAAGAGCCAAGTCACCACCATGAACCATATCGAAACAGTGATCAGAATATATGTAACTACGCCTCTATAGGCGTGGCCAAATATCTGATACACGAGGAGGAGAATCATCAGCTCAAGACCCTTCACAAAATGACTCCGCGAGTAGAACCTATAGTTTTCAGCAAATTTTGCATGAAACACCACAAATCCACGCCCAGTTCCTCTATACTCCGCGCCTCCATGGAACAATGTTCGACCATAGTAATGAGTTTTTGTCCCGAGTTGGAAAGTGAAAAATACAGAAGCGAGTTGCAATTGCATTAGTACAAAATCAATTAAGGCGTTATGGAATCCCCTCTCAAGTCCTATCTCCATCATCATAGGTAAGGCCATTAGAAAACCAATCTGCACAAATGATTGAGAAGCAAGTGCGGCTTGAAGAGGCAAGTTTGAACGAAAAGCTCTCTGGTTGCTCAACCCTTCTTCAAGACCACTTAGGACAAGATACAGTCGGCCATATAGAAATACATAGACCGTAAGCACAGTTAACTGTAAGAGAGACACAAATGTATCAGACTGATATAAACTTCCCATGTGTCATAAAATCAGGAAAAAAAAAAAGAATTTTTGACCTACCATGGTACTGAAATAGAATCCAATTGTAGTAAAATAACAAGAAAGCATACGGAAGAAATCAAATCGGTGCCCCAGCCTATATAGATCACGGCTTAGAGTTTGCTCCCCGTTTCCATTAGCTATCTTTGCCTCAAACATTGAAATCTGGTTGAGTCCCACATCTCTCCCTTTACCGACTTGTATGTATTCATGATGAGTCACATTGCCTTCACGAAGTGTAGAGTTGAAACCTGAATACAGCAAAAGCATGAGAAAGTGTATGGAGCCAGATCATATATGTTTCACCAGAGAAAAGGCGTCGATGCAAGTACCTGCAAATATGTCTTCACTAAGATTGATAACTTTAGAAGCTTTGCAGACCCCTCCTCTGGTAAGGTGAAACAGTCGATCAAAAACATCTGGATGGCCGTAATGGAATCGTACCCTGGGGCAGTTGAAACGAAAGTTACAAATCCAGGTCTCCCTTCAGCAAAACGGAATATCTATAAAAAAAACTTACTTCAAGGGGCTAGCTAGCACCCTCTGCCCAATAGTAACAAAGCTGTTTTCCTGATTTGACATAAACCATGCAAGAGAAGAAACACTGCCACAAGAACAAGACAATTAAAAAAACTCATTTTGTGCACGAAGACCAAATTGACTATACAAGTCATACTGTGGTACCTTCCAGTGAAAATATGCTCTCTAAGTCCAAGTATTGTAGGCGTTCTTACACCTCCATGCTTTTCAAGAAATTCTTGCAGCAAGTTCCTCATTTTGAAAGCTTCCTCCATGTAATTGTCCTGTTTTATCGAATGTT
>NC_025691.1:4386241-4390372 GCF_000633955.1 Camelina sativa
CGAAGACCAAATTGACTATACAAGTCATACTGTGGTACCTTCCAGTGAAAATATGCTCTCTAAGTCCAAGTATTGTAGGCGTTCTTACACCTCCATGCTTTTCAAGAAATTCTTGCAGCAAGTTCCTCATTTTGAAAGCTTCCTCCATGTAATTGTCCTGTTTTATCGAATGTTTAATCAATATCTTAACTATGAGCGTTATGAGATTAACTAGGTAACTCAGCCCAGATAAAAATGAAAAATTGGTAGGCGCGCACCTGGTTCATGTCTATTGTCTGTAACCCTTCTCCACGAGTAAAAATGATCGAATGGTTCTGATTCTCCGGCTTTCCCTCTCCTAGTATTGCCGGTCCTGGTAACTTAATCCTATAAATGACCTGCAGAATTATATATAAACTCAGTTTCCAAAGCCAGAACACAACAACGAGGCCGCAAATAATTATTTTCAGGAAAATCATGCAAATGAGAAGAACACAAAAAAAAGCCACAAGGAGATAGATAGGAAAAACCTCATGTTACTAGAGAGCCTCACTTACAGAAATAATTGGGCACCAAAGTTAAAATGTTCTAGAAAGTTTTCATCGAATTATCTTAAATCTTTACCTGGTCTAGTGTTTGCACAGATTCAGAAGAATCCATAGCTTTGGTCTGCGGAGCGGCTTTAACGAGGGCGGAGTAATAAATTTTTTCGTCCGCTCCTTTGTAGCTGTCTTTATGTGTTTGTTCAACCTCATCGATATATGCAACACGTAGAGATGGGTACCTGCAATGCAACAGAAAAATAGTAAACTTAACTCTGGAAAAGATGTAACTATGTAGAATTATGATGAAAACAGACATACGTGGTCATAAGCCTCAAGATGTCTTTAGCACGTTGGTCACCAGATCTCTTCTGAATACTGTATTGTTGGCATGAAACCACAAAGGTGAATTTCATGTCAGCAAGTGCTTGACACTGAGCCCAGAGTGAGTTTCCGCTCTTTGGTGCGTCTTCACTAGTTAACTCGAGAGCCTTGTACCCTTTCATTAATTCTTNAGTGAAAAATACAGAAGCGAGTTGCAATTGCATTAGTACAAAATCAATTAAGGCGTTATGGAATCCCCTCTCAAGTCCTATCTCCATCATCATAGGTAAGGCCATTAGAAAACCAATCTGCACAAATGATTGAGAAGCAAGTGCGGCTTGAAGAGGCAAGTTTGAACGAAAAGCTCTCTGGTTGCTCAACCCTTCTTCAAGACCACTTAGGACAAGATACAGTCGGCCATATAGAAATACATAGACCGTAAGCACAGTTAACTGTAAGAGAGACACAAATGTATCAGACTGATATAAACTTCCCATGTGTCATAAAATCAGGAAAAAAAAAAAGAATTTTTGACCTACCATGGTACTGAAATAGAATCCAATTGTAGTAAAATAACAAGAAAGCATACGGAAGAAATCAAATCGGTGCCCCAGCCTATATAGATCACGGCTTAGAGTTTGCTCCCCGTTTCCATTAGCTATCTTTGCCTCAAACATTGAAATCTGGTTGAGTCCCACATCTCTCCCTTTACCGACTTGTATGTATTCATGATGAGTCACATTGCCTTCACGAAGTGTAGAGTTGAAACCTGAATACAGCAAAAGCATGAGAAAGTGTATGGAGCCAGATCATATATGTTTCACCAGAGAAAAGGCGTCGATGCAAGTACCTGCAAATATGTCTTCACTAAGATTGATAACTTTAGAAGCTTTGCAGACCCCTCCTCTGGTAAGGTGAAACAGTCGATCAAAAACATCTGGATGGCCGTAATGGAATCGTACCCTGGGGCAGTTGAAACGAAAGTTACAAATCCAGGTCTCCCTTCAGCAAAACGGAATATCTATAAAAAAAACTTACTTCAAGGGGCTAGCTAGCACCCTCTGCCCAATAGTAACAAAGCTGTTTTCCTGATTTGACATAAACCATGCAAGAGAAGAAACACTGCCACAAGAACAAGACAATTAAAAAAACTCATTTTGTGCACGAAGACCAAATTGACTATACAAGTCATACTGTGGTACCTTCCAGTGAAAATATGCTCTCTAAGTCCAAGTATTGTAGGCGTTCTTACACCTCCATGCTTTTCAAGAAATTCTTGCAGCAAGTTCCTCATTTTGAAAGCTTCCTCCATGTAATTGTCCTGTTTTATCGAATGTTTAATCAATATCTTAACTATGAGCGTTATGAGATTAACTAGGTAACTCAGCCCAGATAAAAATGAAAAATTGGTAGGCGCGCACCTGGTTCATGTCTATTGTCTGTAACCCTTCTCCACGAGTAAAAATGATCGAATGGTTCTGATTCTCCGGCTTTCCCTCTCCTAGTATTGCCGGTCCTGGTAACTTAATCCTATAAATGACCTGCAGAATTATATATAAACTCAGTTTCCAAAGCCAGAACACAACAACGAGGCCGCAAATAATTATTTTCAGGAAAATCATGCAAATGAGAAGAACACAAAAAAAAGCCACAAGGAGATAGATAGGAAAAACCTCATGTTACTAGAGAGCCTCACTTACAGAAATAATTGGGCACCAAAGTTAAAATGTTCTAGAAAGTTTTCATCGAATTATCTTAAATCTTTACCTGGTCTAGTGTTTGCACAGATTCAGAAGAATCCATAGCTTTGGTCTGCGGAGCGGCTTTAACGAGGGCGGAGTAATAAATTTTTTCGTCCGCTCCTTTGTAGCTGTCTTTATGTGTTTGTTCAACCTCATCGATATATGCAACACGTAGAGATGGGTACCTGCAATGCAACAGAAAAATAGTAAACTTAACTCTGGAAAAGATGTAACTATGTAGAATTATGATGAAAACAGACATACGTGGTCATAAGCCTCAAGATGTCTTTAGCACGTTGGTCACCAGATCTCTTCTGAATACTGTATTGTTGGCATGAAACCACAAAGGTGAATTTCATGTCAGCAAGTGCTTGACACTGAGCCCAGAGTGAGTTTCCGCTCTTTGGTGCGTCTTCACTAGTTAACTCGAGAGCCTTGTACCCTTTCATTAATTCTTAAACAAAACAAAAGCAGTTTTAGTAACGTTTTCGCAGTTTCCATGAATGAAAGATAAATCATAACGATGATTCCTCAGGCACCTTCATCCTTTGCCATATCAAGGAAGGCTTGGAGCTCCAAAGCCTTCCGGTAATACATCATGCCTCGCACTGATTGATCAAAATCAGAAAAATCAGGCATAACGCATATAGCAAAACAAAATATACAGCAGCTAAAACGTGAAGAACAGTTTCCTTGCCAAAGGAACTGAAAAAGCTACATACCAGTTTTGGTTAGTGTTTGGCCTCTGTAAGATGCCCACAGACGAAGCTCCTCTTCCAACTCTTCTTTTGCTCTAAGTTGTTCTTCGCTGTCACATTTAACTCGTTCCAGAAAGTTTGTCCACTCATCTAAGGCAAACCACTGCTGGCTCAGTTTACAGAAATTATATCCAGAACACAATTATAGTGGCACAAGACATTTAAAAACAGAAGAAAAAGTGAAACCTGGAAAGATCTTCTGCAAGTAAAATAGTATAGAGACTCCATCTTCATTTTGCTTCTCCAAGCCGAAAATGGAGAATAGAACATCCTCTNTAATCAATATCTTAACTATGAGCGTTATGAGATTAACTAGGTAACTCAGCCCAGATAAAAATGAAAAATTGGTAGGCNAAGCAAAAAAGCGGAGACAATTAAGATTATGTAGGGCTATTGGTATATGTACTTCTTCACTTCTCGTAGGAATGTTGAAATTAGAAATCAATCAAAACATTCATTCATTCATGAACATGCAAAACGTGACCAAAAAAGTTAAATTGGAAGTGAATAGAACTTACGAAAATGAAAGCATGTTGCGGATTTTGGGTGCATCCGGCATTTCCATGAATAATGAATTAGAAAAGAAAGTAAGACGCCTCCGAGCTTCCAAGTTGGATGGCACATCCATAGCCGACTCTTTGACAGTGAGTAAAAGATGAAGCCTCTTGATCTGCACAATTAAAAAAGGGAGGGATAAATATCTTAGAATGTCCTTACGCAATAGAGATTAAATACACCATTATTGTGGGAACAAGACTGAAGCAAATAGACGAATTTTAAAGAGGA
>NC_025691.1:4391719-4432882 GCF_000633955.1 Camelina sativa
AGCAAGACGATTACAATTTGGTCCTTGTCTTCTTCTCTGTTTTCCATCTGTGGCAAGTAGACTCCTCTCAGTTATTTCTTTGAATTCATGCTAATGTTGCAGAGGTGTTCAACATGGTAAGGCTACAAGACTTACCAAATACTCAATTAGTCGAACAAACTGACCATACAGATCAGGAAGAGCACTCAAGTTCAACTCCATAATCAGTGTTTCGTTCTTTATATGCTCATCAATCTTGGAGAATATTTCGTTTATGACCCTGCACAAGACCAATAGATTAGGAAAGTAAAATGTATTTTCCGAGTCAAAGGACAACTTCAATTTGTAAAACTTACTGTCCTTCTCGTTCTCCAACCACCAAAAAGTTTATTAGATTTTTAAAAGAGGCATAGCACTCTCTGACTGCACAAGTCATGTAATTGTCAACACTCAATCTCTTTTTCAGTTCACGGTCTTTTCCATTGCTATCTTTTGCCATATCCAAAGCTATTGGGATCTAAAACATTTAGGCATAAATAATCAAAATAAGAACAGAAAGCCAACCTAAGATTATAGTTCACACCAAGACACATACTCACCTTACTGGCCAGTAGAAAAGGTGGCCAACGGAAAAGATCTAGATCAGGGTCAGCCCAATATGGCACAAGCAGGAGTTCCATTTCCCTGCATATTAATGAATATTATCAACGAAGTCTTCTCCGGATAAAAGGATTTAACATATCATTAGATTAAAATAAGAAGGAAAATTTCAGTCACACTCAACCTATTGCTAATCAAATCCTCCTCTCGGAAACTACTGATAATTTTGTTCCACATCTGAGCAAATCGTGCGGCCTCGTCTTTACTGGATGGAATCTGTAATTACCAATAAATAACACAATTTTGAAATGGAGCTGACTGAGAGAACAAACATTTGTTACTAAATATTGGTTTGTGTTATATGTTTCATCTACTGGTATAAGAGAAGCGTTCAGACCTGCTCGAACTTGCGAGAGAAGGTCGCCATCATCCCCCTTTTCTTTGGAGTTTCACTCTTCTCATTTGGAACCAAGCAAGCATTAAAGGCCTCTGGTAAGGACTGAAATCTAGACCTCAACATTCCTAGTGTTCGGATCTGCAAATGAAATAAACTTCTTTTCAGACATTATATCAGGAAGTGAGAGCATGCCACTTCAAGTTCCATTTCATTGTAAAAGTTGTAAGGAAAGCAAGAATGAACCTCTCCAAGACGTCGAAAAGCTCCATTTAAACCACCAACCAGAGTTGATACTATAGCATACCATATTTGAGTGTCCATGAAATAAACCTGCATATTAAAGTTAGCATAGATAGGGGAGACCATAAAAAGGAAGCATAAGGCAATGAAAGATCTGAAAACTCACAAGAATAACAGGTGACCAAAGAGCGATCACCACACCCATATTACTCTTGGCTGAAAAAAAACAACTAGATTGTTCAATAAAATTCATTATGCAGTGTGCTAATACCTACATCCTATTAGGCATTACCGTGAGGGAAAAACTCGTGCCAGCGGTAGACTGATATGTGAATTCGCATAATATCCTTGGTTGGTTTAACAAGAGGCTTAATCTGCTTTGAAGATGGAAAGTATGAGAAACATTTATATTTGTGGACTAAATATACAATGTCACTAGAATTTGTCAGTGGTTGTTAGAACAGAATTTCTTCAACTTTTGCAGGCTCCTTACATGGTGCTCTTGTTATACTACTAAAACAACAGATTAAATATATGTAAATAGCTGTACCTCTGCATAAAAACTGAATGCAAGCTTTGATATTAGAAGTACAACCCAGAACATCGTGTACCTAGATATCAAACCTCGTTTAGCAGTGTGGCAAGAACAATCAACATTTTAACCATAGCATGCAGATTTTACACTCTTACTTGAAAAGTGACCATGCACTCTCATGCATACCCCTCCCTATATACAGTCTTGGCTGTGTCAACAAAAAATAAAGATTAGTCGCCTCCATTATTTAGCATTCACGGACTGGCTATTTATAGAGATAAAATATATGGATAAAATACCTGAGACCACCACATCATCAGCATCACTATTTTAAAGTCAGACCTTTCAAGATAACGTCGGATAAATGGGAACGCAAAGAGCACCGTAGAGAGCATATTTGGGGATAAGTAGATAAGAATGACCGTAATGAAAAAGGAAGGTGAGGAATTGTTGTGTCCCCCAAACCAGTTCTTTATGGTCTGCACAAAACCAGAAGGGGTCCTCCAGCTGTATGCGTACGTTAGTGGCATGAGAACAACCCATACTGCAGCTGCAACTACCTTGAAGATAAATCTGAGCTTCACATGGAATGACATACTATGTCTTGATTTCCAGCTTAGAGCTATATCAAGGACAGCTGAAACTCGCAAGCATTCAGAGACTAGTTAGAGATCATCAATTTCTCTTTACTTACAGCATGAAAATATAATTGGATGAAACCACACAACAATTATTCTTCCTAACAAATAACACTGCATGCAAACATGATAATGTGAAATTAAAGAAAAGTGTACAACAACTATTCCTACTCATTCACATCAAGTCTTCATAAAATTCTACATGTATAAATTGTCAGATAATTATTAATGAACCGCATGAAAGTGGTATAAGTTCACGAATCATTACCTTGTGCAAGTTTTAATATAGCTGCCGTAATGAAGATGCTCAAAACCTTTAGGAAGACATCACCTTGAAAGATGCCGCTCAAATCCCCAGATCCATTCCAAGCAATTATGATCATTGCCTTAAAAAATTATAAATACATCAGATCACATGACCCGTCAAGAAAATACAAGTTTGGAAATTAAATTTACTAATTAGTCGTACCTGCAAAGACAGGATATAGAAACTCCACATTCTATCGAAACTTCTAAATATATGCCAGAAGGAGCGTGTCTCAACAAAATTGACTTTGCCCATCCATTTATCTCCAGTTTTGGGTTTATTCTGCAGCAATGTGAACATCAACTATGAAATTCTAGATACACAAAACTTGAGAAAATTAATGGAACTCTTCTACCTAACGTTTCTCATGACTTGTTGAAATACAATTTAAAGTTTAGAAAATGTAAGTAACTCTAACAGACATTTTGAACAGTTCAACTTGGGAAATAGTTTGATATCAAACACTTAGTTAAAAGAAATTACAAGACAAGAGATTCAAACTATTTTGTAAACAAGAATCAAAAATAACGAAAGCCATCAGTCAGTTTCTTCTACCCGTACCTCCCTTTTGTCAAGTCTAAGTTCTTCAGCCGTCTGACAAAAGAAATCAGCATCAGCTCGCATAGGCCACCCTAACCGAAAGCACCGAATTGACCTACAAGTTAAAAGACATGAAGTTCCACCATGAATAAATGTAAAAGACGTGTCTTTACAGAATGTTACGAGATGATCAACTGCCTTGTACCAAAAATATTCATTCAAGTCGTCGTAGTTTCTCCACTCAGAATGCTTTGATTTTCCTCCTCTACTTCTCTTTGCTTCCTATAGTGCACAAATATGAAGATGACTATGAAGGAAATGGATCGGACGAAAGCTAAAGAAGACAAAATGATCAAGACTTCAAAACCGAAGCAACCAACCTTTGCTATTGTTTTGTATATAGGAGTAACTACTTTTTGCAGGAAGGCTTCATCTTCACCACCATATGCAGGTTTAATATGCTCCCCTGTCATTGGACTAACACTCCCAGCCAACATTCCATACAACTCGAAAGCCATCTGAACAAATTCAGAAAATCATATAACACGGAGTTAGACACAGGTAGCAAAAAAACTCCTACTCAAATTAGGCATTACTAAGTCCTTGCACTAGTTTATTGCCTCATCATCACTATATATAACGTTTGGATTTCTTCTAATTTTAGTAGTCGATTAGTAGGTATTAGTCAAGATCACGATTTGATCACAAACCTTCGCTAAACTGAACTGATATTTTTTAGAGAATGACACACCACATGGTTACTTAAGATAGATAGGGTAGACTGTTTTTTTAACATACATGGTGATATATATAGCAGAGGCATTCTGGCAAAAATCTCAGGTTCGCAGCTTCTCCCCAAATCAAAAGATAGAGTCCTATGTACAGCAGTTTCCGCTGCTGAACCTCTTGTTGAATCGTCGGCAACCTACAAGCGGGAAAAGGAGAGATAATCAGATAACTAAGCATAATGCGTATAAATCCAAAGTATATGCTACATATGTTTCTATATTCCTAGAAAGAACAAAATGAGATGTTACAAGGAGAAGCCTCACCAAAGGCTGCTCTTCCGACCCAAATACTTGCACCATTTTTTGTAGTTTTTGAAAAGTTTCTTCATGACTATAGTCAATGCGCGATCATCCAACTGGAGGCGGGAATAGTAATTTTGGCCGTTAGTACAGATACAGAAGAATTAGACAATTAAGGAAACATGATATCCAAGTTCAAAAGAATACATACTCTTGGTTGCTGTTCAGGTCTCGGAAACTGTCGAATGTGGACATTAGCAAGTAACAGAATCAAGTGCTCTCTTTGATTCGAAAGATTATCTTTCTGCCATTTAAAGGTTTGGATCAATCAGCACAGCGAGAAATTGTCCGTCAACTAAACTAAAACAGGATATTCACTAGCATCACCTGAAATCCAAACATAGTTTGAAGCCAATCTAGCATGTCTTCATCGAGTTTCTTCTTGTGACCTGCTGGCCATGGTAAGCCCCTAGTGTTACGAAGTGCAGTTACTGTAGCTTGTATCTGCAGAACAGTAAGCAGATGTTTAATTTTGTCTCAAAGAACGAAAGACAATCGAAACAGTTAGTTGAATGTTTGGTTAACCTCAGGAAGTCTCATTATAGCCTGATTTTGACTATCAGGATCAAGAGGAAGAATGTTGTAAGGCACGTAGATTTGGCTTTTTTCTTCCACCTTTGTATGAGCCTCCAAAATCTACCAGCAAGAAAAAGGATGAACAGAAACAAGTGAAGTGAGCTAATAATTTGGTGACCCAATTCATGAGAGTATAAAGATGTTTCCATGAAAGCATGGTTAAGAACCTGCATAAGAACAGAAGCAAGAGATTTTAACACAACAAGATATAATCTACTATCAGCTTTACCTCGTCAGCCACTTCCACATCTTCTGTCTGATTAACAGCTTTCAAGACTTCAAAGAGAACAGCAGCAGTTTGATAAGCCTTTGTAAGTTGAGCACTACAAGTAAAACAAATTTGTAGTATAAATGAGAAACACAGAAAGATAGAATTCCAGCAGATTTGGCTGAACAATCAGTTCCATCAAACACAAACCGGTCAGCTTTGTCAGCAGCGTTTTGCAAAGCTTGGATGTATTTCTTGTAGTAGTGCTGATAGAAACTCTGCATCTCGCGTGCATCACTCTTCTGCTTTCCTGCAAGAGTTGTTTCATTCTCCTGCAGAAATTTAAGACATAAGGCAAAATGACACATAATCCCCTAGCAAGACAACAGCATGAAGATGGGAAAACTCAAGCAGAGTAAATGAAGCGACGATATTCACCCGTTCTAACCGTTGAAGAAGCGCAGTCTTAAACTGGCGAACACCACGTCCACCTGATGTAGGATCAAGCCTGTGTGCCTTCTCGAACGCATAAAACCGACCTGAGAGAAACATCCATGGATTTTGTCAAGATCATTTAAGATGAGAAAATCACATCATCAGGCGTGTTTTTCCAACTCACATAAGTAAGCAACACGCGGGTTACTAGCTTCAACTTCGTTGGCTACACGAAGGATAGGAGCAATCTCCACAAGAGACGATGGCACAACTTCACTGTCTAGCATAGCCTCTCCAAGATTACCAGCAGTTTGAGTCCGCAGAATCCGCCTCTGGGGCGGAGGCGGATCAGGTCCTCCTCTCCTTTGAGCCATGATCTTCTATATCCTACTAAAAATAAACTGAGCCCAAATATGATGATAAGTATCCGTCAACACAGAAAGAGCTTTTACACCATCCATCAAAAAGAACAAACTTTGAGAAGTACTTAAACTGAAAAAAGAGCAAATCATAAGCTCTATGAAAGAGATTGCAATCAAACAACACAATCCGACCACAAACAATTAAAAAAAAAAACATGATTTGTTTCACTCCGAAGCAAGATGAGATACACTCCTATAAAATAGATATCATCGAAAAGAGACGAATACTAAAAAAGAAGTTGCTTTTTCAGTAAAAAAGTAGCAGAAGCACAAACTTTTAATCACGAGACCTAATTACCCAGAACCTTGATCCACCACTATCTTCGCTAATCTATACCGAGATACAAGAGAACCCTGATTTTATAAGTTGGAAAGGCTTCAACTTTGATAGTATCGACAGTAAAATCAATCAACTAGATTACAATCCAATTGATAACTAATTTTAAATTTACTCAGATGAAGACAGGAAGACCCAGAAGAGGAATCTATAGTCTCACTCATAATAAAGACTTCAGTGAATAACCCAAGTTTAAAAATTTAACCTTTGAATTTAAATCCACAAAGCTTCCAACCCCATAAACCCAGAGATCAATCATTACCTGGGCAAAAAGAGGAAAAATTAAAGAGAAGCGGAGGACTACCAGAACCTACGACAGCTTCAAGGAGAAGCAAGAAGAAGCTATCATCTTCCCCCAACCCCAAAGTAGTAGTAGTATGAGTAAGAGAGAGAGAGAGAATTGGGGATAAAGATTTGGGAAAAGCAACGGGAACAAGACAGGCGCCAATGGCTTTGGTTACTACTACTAATTAATCAAGAATGTCTGTCCACGACGACATGTTATCTCCCCATATTCCAATGTTCCTAAATGCTTTTTCACTCTTTAGAAGATGCTCGGTCCTTCCTTCTTTCTTCCTCTTATGTTATTTCACCTACTTATGTTAGTTTAATCATATTATATGGAAAAAGGTTAAATTCTATATATGCCAAAGTTTTCTTTTATTATTCTCGTCGATTGAAAATGGAAATTGTATATATATATATATATATATATATAATCGGAACATGAAATATTAGTTCGATATTCTTTTTACATTTTTTTTTTTTGCTAAGATTCTTTTTACATTTATATAAACCATACATTACTGTTGGAGACGAATCCAAAAAACATTTACGGTAATTCATAAATGTTTTTTTTTTAAACAACATATATATAAATAGTATAATATTGTACTGGGGAAAGAAAAATAAAATTTAGAAAGTCAATAATATATCACAATCCGTTTTTATGGATCGATTTGTGACTGTCGCGTTATTTTCACAAGTTATTTCGACTAAAATAAGTGAAGGGCGTGGAGAATTCAAGTTGTTGAGTCCATTCGAAGTTAGGCAAAGTAATTCGATAAAGTTTGGATGTTGTGTCACTAATCGAAAATCAAGTTGTGATCTGAAACCTATTCTCTAATGAGCTCAAAATGGGACAAAAATAGTGAAAAATGTACATAGTTTATTACTTAAAAGTACATCGTTATACTCTTTTTCTACAACTAACCTCCATAATTAAAAAAACCATAGTATTGGTTGAAAAACAAAAACTTCATGAGGAAGGACAAAAGATGGCTTCCTACAAATGCATATGTGGGTGAATTCTTTGCAACGACCGTCGGTAACACCTTCGCGGTTTCGCTAATGCATACTTGTCGACAATTCCTCCATACACCTTCGCGGTTTCGCTAATGCATACTTGTCGACAATTCCTCCATACACCTTCGCGGTTTTGCTAATGCACATTTGGAGGCTCCATTTCATACACATGTCCTTCCAGTTTAGATCAGGTTCTTGTCTTTGCTTCACACATATGTTGTCCGTGTCATCCATATCTCTATTATTTTTATGTTTTTATTCAATAAAAAAATGACGCAAACTTTTGTCACTATTACAACCATTTTTATGGCACCTATCCCATACCTAATATTTTAAATGTAACGTCTAAATAGCTGTAACCAAAATTGATGATAAATATAGCTTTGCTAAAAAAATCAAATCAAATAGTATTAGTAATAAAATTCGCTATAAATGATGAAAGTTATGTGAAATTTATTTGATTTACAATAGCCTGTCGACTTTTTTAGCTACAAAACAAAAGCCCATCGCAAATTAGGAGAATATTTCTAGTTATATTGTGGACCTATCCTACAACATCATCAAATACTAAAACTAATTAGTAGACACATAAACCAATGTATTAAATTAAAAGCGGATTTTATTATATGTTTTAGTAATTTTGGTTATAACGTAACTACTAACTATGTACTTATTATTGTGACAAACTATAATTGCATGCCTGGTGGCTGCTGGTGTGGCGGGTTGATTAAGAAAAAAAAATGGTTGAACTTAACTGCATTGAACTCTTCATGTATTTTGTTAGCAACTATTTAAGATATAATTTTGAAATTGAAGTTAACTTGTATAAAATTAGTGTGTGAATGTCGTATTTTATAGTACACGCACCTGCACACACGTGTTTCTGTATTTGTTTTTTTGGTCAACGTGTATGAAGCTCTATTGGTATAGGAGCAACGTATTCTCTTTCTCGATGAATACGACAATGAAGAACAATGGAAACATGTGAAATAAAATCTGATCTTTTAAGAAAAAATCTGCAAAATACATACGATCGAGTTTGTGTTCTTATATAACTGTAGTCTGTATTGTATACTAGTCAAAGAAATAAATGTTGATTTCTTTTTCTTGGCATCCATAATAAATTCTTCAAGTTAAATTTAGAGACCCTTAAATTTATATCATCGTAAACTTTATTAAACTTACAAAATAGTTATATTTCTAATATAAATAAATTCTTTAAATAAAATTTCAGTATAAATATATTGAGTATTTATTTTGTAGCTAGTAAGCTAGTAGGAGGAGTATGTATATGCAGTACATAATACAATTTTATTTTAAACTTGCTAATTTACGAAATAAAAATATCATAAAGCTCTCTACATAATTCTGGTGTAATATATAATTAGAATTCCTGAACTTAATAATATCATAAAAAAAAAAAATTAGGTTGGCTGGTGAATCTGTTTTCTATGTTTGCTTCACACTTGCCAGTCGAGAAAACCCACAATAAAATTGATTTTTCTGTTGGATTCACATGTTTGTTTGGCTGTTTGTAACATAAAATATAATGTTTTCTAACATTTTATTTGAATAATGAACTGTATGTTATGGTTTCACAGTTAATGATTTAGTAAATCCACTAGTAAACATATCCGATCTAGATAGTAGATGCAAATCTTATCCATTGAAGAAGGTCGGTTTAACTTCCCGATAACCGGTCACCTGCACTTATTGAGACAAGATCACGAGGATCTCATAGTTGAGATTTGATATGTTTTCAATATTGGTTAGGCTTTCTCTGTCTTAATATTTATTTTTGTGTCATTCGATCAATTTAGGTGGTTTAAAAGATGATTTTACTCCAAATTATAGTGTATTATCTATTTTACTATGGTTAAAAAAATGCTTTGGTTTTTGAACGTTGGATCTGCCTAGTGTTCCAGGATTGTACTTGATCAATCATTACATTTGTTTTGGTCCAAATCAATGTTTTTAAAAGCGGACCGATAACTGAACCGAGAAAGCTTCTGGGTCATGAGTCAATATGGTTCGACCGGGGTCAACCGGGTTCAATTGATTTTGATGATATTTTTATAACTAATAGGTATTGATATGTTTTCTATTTTTTTTTTCAATGATTACAACTATGATATAATTGGATATACTAAATAAAATACTTCAATAATCATAATGTTTTAAAAAAATCTTAAAAAGTAATAAATTCAAAGTGTAACAAACATAGAGTATAACCCGTACTAGTAAAATATTTTAGAAATTCAAATCTAAAAGTAATAAGAAAATAAGACTGTAGAACATTCAATCTTCATTTTCTAAGAAATCCTACTACTGCTAGTTTGCTAAGAAGAAAACTAGAAATGGTAATTAATTAAATTAATTGCATTCATTTTTACAAAAAAAAGTAGAACCCAGTTTTAGCTGGTTTAACGGTTCACCGATTTTGGTTTTTTGGCGGGTTGATATGATTTTTTACCGGTTCAATTTTCTTTGGGTTTTGATATTAACCCAACCTGGATATGTCACCGGTTCGCTGATTAATATGGTTCGACCGCTGGTCCGGTCCGATTTTGAAAACATTGGTCCAAATCTATAAAAGTGAATGCAATGTGTTTTTATTTGGTTGTAACATTTGGTCTAACGAAGAGTTGATGTTGAGAAAAAAAAAAAGAAAAAAAAGTGCCGTCTTCACTTTGTCATTGTTTAGTCCTTTGAGAACAACAAAGACTCTCTTCGTCTACCAGAAGGTCATCTCTTTTTTCTTGTTTTCTTCGTCCTTTTTTTTAATCTTCTCAGCGATTTTCATTCGATCTTCTCTACAGTTTGTGTTAACCATGAGGAGGTGCTATTCCAAATTCACTGCTTACCACTTGGGTTTCAAAAATTCCAACTTTCTCCTGGTAAATTTCCAAACCTTTTACTAATTCTCTCTTCTGCTAATGGGTTTCGATTTCTCCACTCAGATTTGGTTTTAAGGATTTAAAAGCTCCTGAAATGTTAATATGTGTGTGCTGATGTGAAATCAATACTTAATTATGGTCTCTTCCCTTCTTGTGTGTATATCTTTTTAGCAGGTTGGTTCAGGCTCTGTGACAAGAAGAACTATTGCTACTACCAGTGAGCGTTCGTTTAGCAATTATGCAGCTCAAGTTGGTCAGAGTCAGACCAAAGACAATACTGTTTCTGACATGTTGATTGATTCTTTTGGTCGGTTACATACCTACTTGAGGATATCTTTAACTGAGCGCTGTAACCTCCGGTGTCAGTACTGTATGCCTTCTGAAGGTGTGGAACTTACTCCTAATTCTGACTTGTTGTCACAGTCTGAGATTGTTAGGTTGGCTGGTCTTTTTGTTTCTGCTGGGGTTAACAAGATTAGGTTGACCGGTGGTGAGCCTACAGTTAGGAAAGATATCGAAGAGATTTGTATGCAGTTGTCTAGCTTAAAAGGGTTGAAGAATTTGGCTATCACTACCAACGGTATCACTCTTGCTAGAAAGCTACCAAAGCTTCAAGAATGTGGCCTTGATTCGCTAAATATTAGCTTGGATACTCTTGTTCCAGCAAAGTTTGAGTTTCTGACTAGACGTAAAGGGCACGATAGGGTTATGAAGTCGATTGATACTGCTATTGAGCTTGGATACAATCCTGTGAAAGTATGTTAATATATAATCCCTCCCTCATTTTTTCCATTTGATTGCAGCAGAACGTTATTTGATTGTCGAGAGTGTTTTTTGTATCGTCCTTGGTCTTCTTGACAGGTCAATTGTGTTTTGATGAGGGGATTGAATGATGATGAGATCTGTGATTTTGTGGACTTGACACGAGATAAGCCAATCAATGTTCGGTTCATTGAGTTTATGCCCTTTGATGGAAATGTTTGGAATGTAAAGAAACTTGTGCCTTATGCAGAAGTGATGGATAAAGTGGTAAGGTAGAATTTTCTCAAAATGTTTGGCCTTTTTTTGAGATTAGTCAACGTTTCCTTGAGCATTTTCATGATTGGTTTCAGTTGTTATGGTAAACAGGTCAAGGGCTTTCCGAGTATAAAACGTATGCAAGATCACCCTACTGAAACAGCTAAGAACTTCACGATCGATGGGCATTGCGGTTCTGTTTCTTTCATCACATCTATGACAGAACACTTCTGTGCTGGCTGCAATAGATTAAGACTTCTTGCAGATGGGAACTTCAAAGTTTGCTTGTTTGGTCCTTCAGAGGTATCCAAACTTTTTGTCGTTGCTGAAAGTTAGTAATTGTTTGATTTAAGTGGCTGAGTTCCAAGTGTGAAATAATTTGATTACCGGTACACTTGTGGATTCGTGGTTGCTTCTCAATAATGTTAAAAGTGATATTCATGTTGTTACCTGTAAACAGGTTAGTTTGAGAGATCCTCTCCGGTCTGGTGCTGATGACGAGGCGCTAAGGGAAATTATAGGCGCTGCTGTATGTATTCTTTAGTTGCTTCATCTGGTTTTACCAATCGTTACGAAATCGTTCCTCTATTTTCGGTTGTATTTGAGACTTAACAATTCACAATGGGTTCCAGGTGAAGAGGAAGAAAGCCGCACACGCTGGAATGCTTGACATTGCCAAAACAGCTAATAGACCAATGATACACATCGGTGGCTAAGCTCCGCTCACGTAAGTTCTTGAAGCCATTGTTTATGATTAACGAGAACCTGCAATCAGTTAATGCTTGAACATTACTACCAACCAGATAAGCATTAGACCAACAAAATATCTGATTTGTTATGTAACTCATTAAAGTTGATACCTCGCTTTCTCGAACCAATTTTTATCTTTGTTTTGATTTAAGGGGATCTCGGTAACAGTCTTTGATGCATTGAACCGTTTAGCGTACTCTGCATTTTGTTTTACGTGACCCTGTCGCGTTGTTTTTCTCTTTACAGGTTGGTCAAGTTCCTGAAAAACACACTACAAGGAACATAAAGTTTTTATATCTTGTAAGAATCTATCCGGCATCCGCTGCTCCCAACTCTGCCAAACTTTTTTGCAAACAACAAGACTGAAGAGTTTTCTCAATATGTTTCTTCTCTGTATCCGTAACAATATGTTTCTTCTATGTAACACACTGTACAGGAACTCAGTATCATCTCTACATGAACCTTTTTCTTATTTATTGCAAAGTACCTTTCTTTTTTACGAAAACAAATCAATCTAAGATACATATTGATAAGGGATTTTAACCTTTACTAGGTGTTTACTTTTTTATTAACAAACAAAGTATTTTGATTGTTAATAAAAACTAAATTTTATATCCTTGATCGTTTCCTATTTACACAATTTGTCCATTGTCCTTGAGGTTGCAGTAAAAAAATCATATAAGTGTAGAAATTGAACAATCGTCGATTTATTTCTCAAATGGTAAATCACTTGAACTGAAACACCTAGTAGAAAACTCTAGAGAGAACGTGAGATACTTACGTTGCTATGCACATACAGAAAGTTCAATCTGAAAATCTTCTTCTTATAAGTTCTTAAGCTACTTCGGATAAGTCTAGATTTAGATAATGCATTCCAAAACATGCTATTCCAGGTTGTAGTTCAATGTAATTATACGTCTATAGCATTCATACAAATATTTTTCTTCGACCGAAGAACTTAGCATACAGTCTTTTTTACTTACACTTGTCACCTGCCATATAAAAAACAAACCAAAGAAAAAATTTCAAAACCAGTACTAATAAAAAAAAAATAATAAACAGAGAAAATTTTAGATCACATTTGCATCAACAAAATAACCGATCCATCTTCTAATCCTCCAATCACATGTGTATCGATAATAAACTTAAATAACTGTTTACAAAGTACAAACCCCAAAAAAAACAATCATTAGTGTTGCACCAAAGATATGAGTTAAAGAGCTACAACAGATTATGGTTACATTCTCTTGATCAAGTTTTCAAACATTTACCTTACATGGAGGATGATCTTATCAGAAATCTGAGGCAAAAAAAAAAAACCCTGCAAATATATGCACACCCAAACATGAAACATGAACCACCATAATAAAAGGATCAAAACCATAACCATTCCCTACAAAGCCAAAACCTGTAGATTAAGGTAACATAGAAGGAGATTGTCGACAAAAAAAAAAAAAGGTAACATAGAAGGAAGGAACCGTTTCCGAATCCACTGAAGAAGCTGCAAAATCAAACGTACAATCAAACTTATGTAAAGCCATAGAAAAATGAAAGCATTCACTCAACTGAGAAAAGGATAGGGAAGAGCCTTAATTAGTCCATGCCACATGCATGGAGGAATTGCATCGGTGATGTGCCCATTGATTTGACTACTAAATAACGGCAGTATTTATAGAGAATAAATAGTCTCATTGATTTTATGCAAATTAATCTTTAAAAATTTACATTTTTATTATTCAATGTTAGCATTAAACACAAATATTTGTTATCATAATCAATATAAATCTGACCGATTTTGGATTATTTGATTGCAAGCACAATACATCGTTATTGTTTCTATGAACACACAAACTATAGCATGAAGGTAAGGAATATTCCTTAAATTAATATTTGAATACGCTTTGGGAAATCCTCTCCGGTATGGTGCTGATGATGAGGCGCTAAGGGAAGTTATAGGCGCTACTGTAAGTATTTTTACGTGCTTAATCTGATTTTACCAACCGTTACAAAATCTTTCCTTTTCTGTTGTGTTTGAAGCTTAAAATTCACAATGGGTTTCAGGTGAAGAGGAAGAAAGCCGCACACGCTGGAATGCTTGACATTGCCAAAACAGCTAATAGACCAATATACACATCGGTGGCTAACCTCCACTGACGTAAGTTCCCGAAGCCATTGTTTATGATTAACGAGAACCTGCAATCATTTAATGTTTGAACATTACTACCAACCAGAGATAAGCATTAGACCAACAAAATAACTGATTTGGTAATGTAATATTAGAGTATAAGATGAAATTGGTAATTGGTCTAAATTGATTTGTGTAAACCGGGTTTGTTTAGTTTTGGTTTAGTAAACATGAGTCAAACTCTCTAGTTATATAAGAGGGTTCATTGTAAATGTAAGATCAACTAAGATGAATGAAATGAGAATATTTTCTTCTTTCTCGTAACTATCTTATCTCGTTTCGTTCTTCTAACATGGTATCAGAGCGATGAATCAATTTCATCTTCTTCGATTTCTCTTTGGGATCTTTGTTTTCTTCCTTTTATTTGACCTACATTGAACAGATTCTTTCGGTTTCAGTCATTTCTAACAAAATTGAGCTAAAAAATGGTTACGCTTTGTCGAAATTTAAAGCGATTGGCTCGCGGCTCTAATTCTGCAGTGAAATCAACAAATCCAGCTCAATCGAGAAATACTCGACCTATTTCGTCGAGTACATCATCTTCTCCAGGGCAATCACCTTCACACTCACCTATTCCGGTGAATCATGTTCAAGATACATTCATTCCGGTGAATCATGTCACTTTTGGAGCTAATCCTGCTTCGTTTGGAATTAATCCTACTCTGTTTGGGGTCAATCCAGCTCCGTCTTCAGTTCCGATGCAATCTTTTGCTCCGAATCTTATCTCATCTCAAATGTCACAAGAATACTTTGCTTTTGATGGAATCCAGTATTCGCCCTACTTCTTGAACAACGGCGACAATCCAGGCTCTTCTATCATATTAGAGGTACTCGATGGAACAAACTATAACACATGGAATGTAGCTATTACTACTGCCTTAGATGCTAAGAATAAACTTGCGTTTGTGGACGGATCTCTTCCTAGACTGTTAGAAACACATCCGCATTATCGCATCTGGTCAAGATGTAACGCTATGGTTAAATCTTGGATTCTGAACTCTGTGACAAAAGAAATATATGGTAGCATTCTGATATTCAAAGATGCTTCTGCAATGTGGCAAGACTTGCTGGTTAGGTTCTATAATACCCCTTATTTTGACCTAGTATACAGACGGATGGCCGCGAACGTAGACGTGCGGCAGAGACTTGGAAAAATTTTTGAAAAGAAAAATTCGATGGAGCCATCAGTGAACCAGGCCTTATCCGAAGGATTGATCGAAGAAAAATGATTGAATTGATTGTTATATCAAACCATGAGCAATTTAAAGATTTCTATCGGCTACCGTCAAATATCGAGAAGGGAAGGACCGACTATCAGTGTCATTGGGCAGTAAGGCTATGGGAAGATGATATGCATTCGGTCAAAGGACATGATCGAGTGTTTACTAAAGGTTATTGAGTTGGCTATCAAGGGTTAAACAATTTGGTCGATGGAAAGATCAATTGTACCGAGAAAACTAGTTTTACCGAGAAAGAGCTGTTATGGCCGAGACAAGCGGGCGATGATCGAACGGGTTTGGATACGGGACAAAAAGGTTTATACGTGGTTAAGGACAAGCCACATTATGTGAGCTTAGCTGTAAAAATCGGTCGGAAAACTCTCGGATCAGTTTTGGCCGCGAAGCTGCTGTGTCGTAGAGGTGCTTGTGGTGTAAGTAGGTGTGTCACCAGCTTGGTGTGTGTGGACCACGAGGTGCCACAAATTTGGATGAGAATGGCATGTGTCAAGCTTAACTGGACACAAGCTTGGATAAGGATAAGAATGAAAGTGGATAAGATAAGCTTTTGGATAATGCTTATCTACCACCTCGTGCTTGCCTGAGCTTGGAGGCTAAGACTCCTCTCCCTATATAAAGCCACGAAATCTAGCCTTAGTTCATTAGCTTTCCACCAAAATCTCACCCTTAGAATAGTTAGATTGTTAGTTAGTTCGAGAAGCTTGCGGAGGCGAGTCGGGTAGAAGTTGGTCGAGTCGAGAGTCGTGGTCGGGTTTCCGGTAAGTAAGTTCTACCCTTAGTCTTCTATTTGTTTTAGAATATTTTTCTAAGTTTTTAGTCTGAAGCTTAGATCCATCCTTGGAGAAAGCTAGTTGGATCGAGATCAATAGGCGGGCAAGGGTAGATGTCGTTTTCTCGACGTTAAGGCCAAGGTGAGTACCGAAGCATGTGTAGTAGCACATGACTAGGATCTTATTTTGTGTATGGGTTTAGGATTGAGGTTGCATGTTTATACTTGTGGATGATAGTTAGATCTACATTTTTGTGTTAGATCTATTTGTTTGGTTGGTTTAGATCTAGCATCCTTGCTTGATCTATTTTCTTTTTGTGAAGTTCGTGTGAGGTTTAGGAACTATACTTGGTATAGTTTCGAGATCTATATGTGGTTGTGAAGTTGCTTAGGCAATTTCATGATGTTAGGCTAGTGTTGGTATAGCCGTTATGCTGCTTGTTTATTCATGGCCATTAATTGGTAATGGTTGGCATGATAAGCTAGCTTTGTGTGAGTTGATATTGGTTGTTGCATAATTTTATTATGCAAGTATGTTTGATTGTTTGATTGTTATTAGTTAATCTTGTTGTTGCTTGATTAACTTGTTTATGTTAGTTGATCTGGTTGCGAGTAGTACTAACTTGATGTCAGGCTCGTAGTAAGTAGTGTGGTGTTAGTCATTTCTGTGGCTAGTGCGTGGCGAGGTCGTGATTGTCCCAGCGGCTCAGAGCGGTTCGCTACCACCAAATACTACTTGACGAAGTAGTAAATTTTGCCGTAAGGGAATAGGCCCCTTGTACACGGTTTTGGGGAAGGGATGTGATCCTTCTAGCCTTTTTGGCTAAGGGTCGGAAGACATTGTCTTGTGGGAAATCAGAATCGCATTATTAGTAGTAAAGGCCTTTAGGATTGGTAGTGAGTAGTGTGATGGCTGTGGTGCCATTTTGTTTGTGCTAGTTAGCTTCCGTTGTGAATACTCTGTATAGAGTCTGATTGCTTGTTTAAGCTTGATTGTGTGTTGTGTGTTTGATTGTTGTTTGGGGATTGGGTTTGGGGTTGTTGATTGTTAGATCCAGGACTCACTGAGTAATCTTAGATTACTCAAGATTCTACCTTTTGTTTTTAAGGTAACCATAGTTGGGAGACCTTTGGGAAAGCACGGACGTTGGACACCGGTGTAGAGTTTGTTGCCTTTATAAAGAAATATTTGGAATATTTATTGTATGAATCGATTTGGGCCTTAGGCTCTGGGATCCCAATCCTTTGTAAGTGTTTTCAATGATTTAAAGTAATAAAATGAGATTTTTATTAAAAGCCTTGTGTTCCACTCGATATTAGTCTTGTCCGGACTAACACAACTCGCGGACATGGTACGGGTTGAAAAGCCTTAGGCCGTGTACGAGAGGAACGATACCCGCGGATGGACTGACTAAAGTATTAGATTCGTTCTAATAACCTCGGTTGGATTGTCTACGGGCATCACACGTGACGCATCCGATTCGTTCTTAGTCCTAGAACGGTTCGGGGGTGTTACAGGTTCCATATCACAAATTTGCCAAGGTCCTATCAGCTCACACAACAAATCTGGTCTCTTCATCAGGGTTCCACAGACCTATCTACATACTATACAAAATTGAAAACATTGTGGGATGATCTTGATGGAGCGGATTTTGTGAACACTTGTCAAAACTATAACTGTTGCAAGGCCATCTCAGTTCAAGCTGAACATACAATGATTATCAAATTTTTTGGCCGGTCCGAATGAGTCTTACTCTAGTGCTCGAAGCCAAATCATAATGAAGAAAAATGTTCCTAATCTTGCTGAAGTTTACAATCTACTTGATCAGGATTACAGTCAAAGAAGCATCAATCCTGTGTAGAACGCTTCAGCCTTTCATGTAGCTACTCCATAGACTTTTGCAACTCATGTTTCTGTCAATGCAATCTATACTCAGAAGACAGGGAGACCTATCTGCTCTCACTGTGGATACAATGAGCATACTGCTGATAAATGTTAAAAGAGTCATGGTTACCCAGTTGGCTTCAAGCATAAAGGAAAAGCTGCTGTCATCCCTAGTAAACAAGTTGTTTCTCAAATGGCTCTCACAGAGAATACTGGAAATAATATCAACAATGTTACACAACTTATTGGCCAGTCTATATCTACTGCTCAGCTCAATGGTCAGCCTACTCCTCTTACACAGGATCAGATTCAGAATGTGATAGCTTACTTTAATTCACAACTGACGACACCACTTGGTCAATCAATGGTTCAAACAACCTATGGAGGCACAATCACCACTTTGCCTGGTATGGCTTTCTCACATTCTACACTACGTTTTGTAGGAATTTTGAAAGCTACAGGTAACACATTATCATCCAGTTCTTTGATCATTGACAGCGGTGCCACTCATCATGTTTCACATGATAGGAGTCTTTTTGTCAGTTTATCACAGAATCACTCAGATAAATCTGTCACACTCCCTACTGGTCCAAATATTCGAATAGCAGGGATATGTCAAATCAAGTTGAATGACTGTTTAGTGTTGAACAACGTCCTCTACATTCCTGATTTTCGTCTGAATCTCCTCAATGTTAGTCAGCTAACCAAGGATATAAAATGTCGTGTGATTTTTGATGAAGAATCTTGCATGATACATGATCCTATCAAAGGACTGACGATTGGGACTGCTGAACAGATATCAAACTTGTACGTCTTGGATAGAGCTTCTATTACTGCTGTAGATAATCAGAATTTGTCTTGTTCAGTCAATGTTGTTGTCGACACCACTCTGTGGCACAATAGACTAGGACATCCTTCTATAACTAAGATTCAGTCTATCACAAATGTACTTGGAATCAAACAGAATAATAATAAAGGTTTCCATTGCATCTTCCCTACACATCTCACAACCACATGAGTCAAAGTGTTTTTGATCTGCTTCATATTGACATCTGAGGACCATTTTCTGTTCCTACAGTAGAATGATACATATATTTCCTGACCATTGTTGATGATCACAGTAGGGTGACATGGATTTATCTGTTGAAGACAAAGTCAGAAGTATTAAAAGTCTTCCCTGATTTCTTAAAGATGATTGAAACTCAGTATAAAGCTACTGTCAAAGGGGTTAGATCAGATAATGCACCAGAACTGCAGTTTGTTGATTTATATAAGTCAAAGGGTATTCAATCTTACCATTCTTTCCCAGATACACCAGAACAAAACTCAGTAGTAGAAAGGAAACATCAACACATCTTGAATGTAGCAAGATCACTAATGTTTCAAGCTCACCTTCCATTAGAATATTGGGGAGATTGTGTTTTAACCTCAGTTTTCCTGATTAATCGATTGCCATCTCCACTTCTAGACAACAAGTCTCCATTTCAAGTTTTAACATCAAAGAAAGTGGAGTACAAGGGATTAAGAGTTTTTGGCTGCCTTTGCTACTGTCAACTTCTTCCAAGAACCGACACAAGTTTCAACCTCGTTCAAAGGCTTGCTTGTTTCTTGGCTATCCCACAAGCTACAAAGGCTATAAGCTGTTGGATATAGAAATACACACCATTCATATTTCACAAAATGTGGTATTTCACGAGTATATATTCCCATTTGCTACTGGTATGTCTGACTCTCCTCCAGATTTTCTCTCCATGTTTGACTGTGCAAAATTTGATACTCATGCTAAAGATAGTAGTGAAATTCCTATAGAGGTTGAGGATCCCTCTATAGTTGTGAATGAAGCTACTGATGCGTGTACCACCCCTGCAACAGATAGTCATACTACCGATAGACGAAAGAGAGTATCTAAGTCTCCGACATATTTACATGATTACTATTGTAATATGACTGCAACAGACATCCCATATCCTTTGGCTGCTTATATGACATATGACAATCTCACAGAGGAGTATAAAACATACATTTGTGCTGTCACAAAGTTTGCAGAACCAACTACTTTTACTCAAGCCAAGAAATTTGAAGAATGGATTCAAGCGATGAATGAGGAACTTATTTCTCTTGAGAGCACTCACACTTGGTCCGTGTGTTCACTTCCTCCAGATAAGCGAGCTATTGGCTGCAAATGGGGTTATAAAACTAAACTCAACGCTGATGGTAGTCTAGAACGTTACAAAGCACGACTTGTGGCTAAAGGGTATACTCAGAGGGAGGGTGTGGATTTTGTTGATTCTTTTTCTCCCGTTTCCAAGATGACAATAGTGAAGACTCTCCTTGCTGTAGCATCTGCCAAGAATTGGAGCTTACATCAGCTTGACATATCAAATGCATTCTTGAATGGGGATTTAGATGAAGAAATCTATATGAATCTTCCTTTTGGGTATACAGCAAAAGCAGGAGAAACATTGCCACCAAATGCAGTATGTAAGTTACACAAATCTCTCTATGGTTTGAAACAAGCATCGCATCAGTGGTTCCTTAAATTTAGCTCTGTTCTTCTGCAACTTGGTTTTAAGAAATCATATACTGATCATACGTTGTTTGTGAGAAATGTGAATGGGAAGTATGTTGTTGTGTTGGTGTATGTTGATGATATTATCATCACAACTAATGATGAGCGTAAAGTTGCCAAGCTAATATCTGATCTACAGAGTTCTTTTAAACTCAAAGATCTTGGAACTTTGAGATACTTTCTTGGACTTGAAATTGCAAGATCAAGCAAAGGGATTTCTCTTTGTCAACGCAAGTATACTTTGGAATTGCTTGAAGAAACGGGTTTGTTAGCTTGCAAAGAAGTGAGTGTTCCAATGGATCCTAATGTTTCACTAGTTCATGATAGTTCGGAACCTTTGCTTTCGGATCCAAAACGGTATTGAAGACTTGTGGGAAGGATGATGTATCTGACAATAACAAGGCTTGATATTACCTATGCAGTAAATAGGTTGTGTCAATTTACCTCTGCTCCCAAGCCTTCTCATTTACAGGCTGCGTATAGAGTATTGCACTACCTAAAAGGAAGTATTGGCATGGGTTTGTTTTACTCGGCTACAACAGATCTTACATTAACAACTTTTACAGATGTTGATTGGGGTTCCTGCAAAGACTCTCGACGCTCAACCACTGGATATTGCATGTTTCTTGGTACATCTCTGATCTCTTGGAAATCTAAAAAGCAGGACACTATTTTGATGTCCTCTGCAGAATCAGAGTATGTGCAATGGGTTTTGCTGTCAAAGAGATACAATGGTTGGTAAATCTTCTTGGAGAACTACAGACGCCTTCTTTTGTGATAATACTACAGCAATTCACATTCCAAATAATGCAGTCTTTCACGAAAGAACTAAACATCTTGAGATAGACTATCACAAGGTCAGAGACTGTGTTACTAATGGTCTGGTCAAAACACTTCATGTCACAACAGACCAACAGCTAGCGGACGTTTTCACTAAAGCCGTACAACTAGGACAATTTCATGCTCTTATTGGCAATATGGGCTTGATCTCCATATACATGCCATCTTGAGGGAGGGTATTAGAGTATAATATGAAATTGGTAATTGGTCTAAATTGATTTGTGTAAACCGGGTTTGTTTAGTTTTGGTTTAGTAAACATGAGTCAAACTCTCTAGTTATATAAGAGGGTTCATTGTAAATGTAAGATCAACTAAGATGAATGAAATGAGAATCTTTTCTTCTTTCGCGTAACTACCTTCTCTCGTTTCCTTCCTCTAATATGTAACTCACAAAAGTTAGATACTTTACTTTCTCGAACCAATTTTAATCTTTGTTTTGATTTGTTTATTAACTAGGGGGGGGGGGGGATAGATTTGTATACCTGGTCCGACAACAAGTACGGCTAGGAAAAAGAGTGTTGAGAAAAACGGCATAGAGTTCTTCATTTTTTTTTTATAACTAAATTAAGCGAGAGAATTAAGAGAAAGCTTAATAAGAAATTATGTGAAGAGGTTCACATTTTATAGTAAACAGAAGCATAAAGCTTAGTTGGTAAAAATATCAGCGTATATTATATGTCAATGTGAAAATGAAAATTAATGAAGATATGTGGAATAAAATCTGTTATTTGAAAAAAAAATCTGTGAATATATATATATACATATATATATATATATATATATATGCTAGATTGTTTTCTTTATATTTATCTCTTGATCTAGTAAAAATTGCAAAATATATATATTTTTTGCAATTTATTTACAATAAAATTATTCCACACCACATTATAGTATTTTCTTACAAATTTTACTCAAATATAAAGAGAGATATATTTACTGTTTTTAAATGAAATTTTGTAGATTTTTAGTATATTTTAAGATTATAATATAGATAAAATATTAAAATATGTTTATCAATATTAATCATATCCACAACCACAAGTAATATATTATATTAAAAACCATATCCACAAGTATATAATTTTTAACATTTTATCTATATTATATAACTTATCAGTAATATTTATAACCAAATTCCATGTAAAATTTTTTATTTTATTTATCATCTTATTTTATTATATAAAGTTTAGTTTCAAATTTACTCATTAACAAACTCATGACATTTGTCAATTTTTATAACCAGAATATCAACACTTGTCAATTCTAATTCTATTAAAATATCTAATAATAAAAAATATAAAATAGTCAATTTTAAACAAAGCTTAGTAGCTATATATTGTAAAATAGAGCTAGTTTTGAGTACATGTATAGATATCTTAGACTTTTAGACTTAGTGATGGATTAAAATTAAATTACTCTTTTTCTTTTTTGAACAAATAAATTAAAATATTCATAATAGTATAATATTATGTTTAGATAGAATTACATAGCACAAGGCTTCTTGCACATACAGCTGTTGTTAAAGAATCCTCCTCTGCATTTACCATCAGGGAAACCTTCGCTGATACACACTCGCTTGCAATTCCTCCATTTCAAGCAAAATCCCCTGAAGTTAATGCTTTTGGCTTGGCACATTTAGGGTTGTCCTTCAACCATCTTCATCACACCTATATAAGACCATATCAACAATAAGAATTCAATAATATAACCAAAAGAATTCGTATATTTAAGTAGATTTGTTTAAAGCTAGTGGGAAGATAAATTTGTATACCTGGTCCGACAACAAGTACGATTAGGAAGAAGAGTGTAGAGATAAAATGCATAGAGCTCTTCATTTTTCTTTTTCTGTGATAAGAAAACAAGTAGAAACCTGTTGATGTTTAAATCAAACTTGTAAGAAATTAGGTGAAAAGGTTCGCATTTTATAGTAAACAAAAGCATATAGCTTAGTTGGTAAAAATACCAAACTATATTATTTATCAATGTGAAAATGAAGATTAATGAAGATATATGGAATAAAATCTACTAATGAAGTATATTAATGAAGAAAGAGCTCTTAATATCTCTCTCTTTTATCTATCTTGATCTAGTAAAAATGTAAAATAGATATGTTTTTATAATTTACTTACAAGAGCTCTATCTTCATTAATAGATATGTTTTGCCACCTGCAGCCAAATCGGATAATATTATATTAATAGTGGAGTTGGCTTGGGTTTGGACAGTCATATTATTTTCACAAATTTATTTCAACTAAAATAAATTGTGGTGCTTGTAAATTTAGTGAAGGACGTGGAGAATTCAAGTTGTTGACTCCATTTGAAGTTAGGCAGAGTAATTCGATAAAGTTCGGATGTTATGTCACTAATCGAGAATTAAGTTTAAAAGAAGGGATTATGTCATTTTTCCATAAACTGGATGTGATCTTTAAACCTATCCTCTCACGAAACCAAAATGCATCTGTGGGTGAATTATTTCCAAAATTGCAACTACCGTCAGGCGTCAGTGACACCTTATATGCTTCGCTTATGCATACTACTTGTCGACAATTCCTCCATTTCATACACATGTCCTTCCAGTTTAGTTCAGGCTCTTCTCTTTGCTTCACACATTTGTTGTCCCCCTCAACCATATCTATATCTCTGATTATTTTTATGTGTTTATTCAATAAGAAAATGACGCAAACTTTTGTCACTATTACAACCATTTTTATAGCACCCATCCAATGCCTAATATTTCATGTAACGCCTAAATAGCTGTAACCAAAATTGATGATAAATATAGCTTTGCTAAAAAAATCAAATCAAATATTAGTAATAAAATTCGCTATAAATGATGAAAGTTACTATGTAAAATTTATTTGATTTACAATAGCCTATCGGTTTTTTCAGCTATAAAACAAAGCCCATAGCAAATTAGGAGAATATTTCTAGTTATTTTGTGGACCTATTCTACAACATCATCAAATGCTAAAATTAATTAGTAGACGCATAAACCAATGTATTTAATTAAAAGCGGATTTTATTATATGTTTTAGTAATTTTGGTTATAACGTAACTACTAACTACGTACTTAATATTGTGACAAACTATAATTGCATGCCTGGTGGCTGCTGGTGTGGCGGGTTGATTAAGAAAAAAAAATGGTAGAGCTTAACTGCATTGAACTCTTCATGTCTTTTGTTAGCAACTACTTAAGATATAATTTTGAAATTGAAGTTTATTTGTAAAAAATTAGTGTGAGAATGTCGTATTTTATAGTAAACACATGTACACGCACCTACACACGTGTTTAGTTTCTGTATTTGTTATTTTGGTCAACGTGTATGAAGCTCTATTGGTATAGGAGCAACGTGTATTCTCTTTCTCGATGAATACGACAATGAAGAACAATGGAAACCTGTGATATAAAATCTGATTTTTTAAGAAAAATATCTGCAAAATGCATACGATCGAGTTTGTGTTCTTATTATATAACTGTAGTCTGTATATACTAGTCATAGAAATAAAGGTTGATTTTTTTTTTTTTTTTTTTAAAAATCTTTTTCTTAGCATCCATAATAATTTTCTTCAAGTTAAATTTATATCATCGTAAACTTTATTAAACTTACAAAATAGTTATATTTCTAATGTAAATAAATTCTTTAAATAAAATTTCAGTATAAATATCTATATTAATATTTTGTAATAGTTTTGGCAAAAATGACTTGAAGTTGAGAAATATTTATATTTCATGCCATTATAATTAAGAATTAAAAATAATAATAATAAAAATAATTAAGCAATAATCGGGTATACATATTTTTCTAAAATATCTGAACAAAATCAATTTCTATTTTCCTTTTTAATTACAATGACTAACTAAATAAATAAATAAACTTAGTCATACGCACAATACTAAATAAGCAGCAGTACTTTATGGAAAGTTTTACTTATCACGGGTCTAAGCCTACACTAAAAAAAATCACAAGCATGTGATGAGAATTAGGGTTAATATTAGTACATTTATTTTGTTTTGCGGGTTGGTCTAAAAACACAAAACAAAATATCTTAAAACTTAATTTTATATTAAAAGAGTTAAAACTAACACTAACCCTTACACTCATATACTTTTTAATTTTTTTTTAATAGCTAAGAGGTTCTGGGCGAAACTAACTAATTTCAAATTGGCGGATAAAATTTAAATAATATTATATAAACTACAAAGTATTATACATATTAACAGATGTTTACTTTCACAACAACTAATTTTGATTGATTAAATTCTAAAATAAAAGAATTTGATTAATTAAATTCCAACTGAATATAATAATTTTTAAATAAATAAAGCAAATAAAATTACAAATATCTCAATATTATTATAAAAAACTTTAAATATATATATTTTATCCAACATAATGTTTTTTTAGTAAATTATTTAAAATATGCAAAAAACAAAATCCCGTGATGTACCGCGGGTTAAAATCTAGTATTGAATATGTATATGTCATATGTAGCAGTAAGCTAGTAGGAGGAATATGTATATGTAGTACTGGTACATAATACAATTTTATTTTAAACTTGCTAATTTACGAAATAAAAATATCATAAAGCTCTCTACATAATTCTGGTGTAATATATAAATAGAATTCCTGAACTTAATAATATCATTAAAAAAAAGAAAAAAATTAGGTTGGCTGGTGAATCTGGTTTCTATGTTTGCTTCACACTTGTCAGTCAATAAAATTAATTTCTATGTTGGATTCACAACTCACAAGAAAATTTTAGATCACATTTGCATCAACAAAATAACCAATCCATCTTCTAATCCTCCAATCACATGTGTATCGATAATAAATTTAAATAACTGTTTACAAACCCCCAAAAAAAAAAAACAATCATTAGTGTTGCACCAAAGATATAAGTCAAAAAGTTACAACAGATTATGGTTACATTCTCTTGATCAATCTTTCAAACATTTACCTTACATCGAGGATGATCTCATCAGAAATCTGAGGCTAAAAAAAAACCCTGCAAATATATGCACACCCAAACATGAAACATGAACCACCATAATAAAAGAATCAAAACCATAACCATTCCCCACAAAACCAAAACCTGTAGATTAAGGTAACATAGAAGGAGATTGTCGACAAAAAAAAAAAGGAAGGAACCGTTTCCGAATCCACTAGACTTAGAAAAATGAAGAGATTCATTCAACTGAGAAAAGGGTAGGGAAGAGCCTTAATTAGTCCATGCCACATGCATAGAGGAATTGCATCGGTGATGTGCCCATTGATTTGGCTACTAAATAACCGTAATATATACAGAGAATAAAGAGTTTCATTGATTTTATGCAAATTAATCTTTAAAATTTTACATTTTTATTATTCAACTAGATTAGGACCGCTAGCGGACTGATATTTTTTTTATTTATATTATAATTTTAGAATAAAATATAATTTATATGATTATTTTTTAAAAAAAAATTGGATAAAACATTATGCATAATCATATGCTAAATATAATGACTTGAAAAATACCTATTTTGTAAGTTTTATATTGTTAATTTTGTAATTTTATGTCTGAGAAATGGTTATGTATGTTGTTTGTTTTTATTTTAATTTTTGAACATGTATGGTGAAAGTTTTTTAATATGACTCGTGCTTAGGTAAGATTTTATTTTCAGTTGCACAATAAGATCTCGAAAATCACGATTAAGTGTGATAAATTGCCAAGATTTTATTCCTTTCTAAGCCTAAGAATATATTTTTATGCCTAACAGTATATATTTTGTAACAATATATGGAAAACTAAAGATTTTATTTAGGAAATTGTATAAATCATTGGAATATTCTCTTTAAGAAAATTCTTTGGGATATTCTTAAGTGTATTCATATAGCCCACGAATTGACCAATTAATCTATAACGTTTTTTTGTAACCAACTTATATTTAATGTATAACATATTTTGTAACCAACTTATAAAAGTTATATAGTCTACAAATAAAAGTTGTGTACTTCCATTTTATTATATAGGGGATGTCAGCATTAAACACAAATATTTGTTATTATAATCAATAGTAATCTGACCGATTTTGGATTATTTGATTGCAAGCACAATACATCGTTACTAGATTAAGACCCGTGCTATAGCACGAGTTGAAATTCATTTTATTTATTGTAATTTTTATATAAAATATAATTTATGTGATTGTTTTTAAAAGTTTTTTTGGATAAAACATTATGCAATAAAATCATATACTAAATATGATGGCTTGAAAAAGACATCTATTTTGTAAGTTATGATTTAACAATAAGTACCCGTGCTATAACACTAGTCAAATTTTGTTTTATACAAAATTTTGTATATTTTATATATTAAAAGAAAATTTTAATATGTTGTATTAGGTTATATATGTGAAGTTATTTCAACAATATATATTCTACATCATGACTTGAATGTTATTATAAGACATAATTTTGTAAATTTGGTTTTTAGAAAGCGAGTTATTAATATTATATTATGAGTAATTTAATATATTGTTATACTTTTTGTTTTAATATACTTGGTTTCTTGAAATTCTTTCATATTATATTGACATATTATTGACATCGCTATAACAAATCAATTCAGAGTGTTTATAGTTTCTAACTTTTATATCAAGTTTCAATATATTAAAAAAAATTAAAATAAATAATTTAAAGTTGATCATATTATATAAAATTATAAAATTCAACAAAAAAAATTATATAAAAATTATAATATAAATAAAAAGAATTTTATCATTATCTTGATTAAGATATTAGGAATCAAGATTAATTGTTATTATTTGCTTAGATTTTATTCCCATTTTATGCTTACCAGTATTTTTTCTGTGGACAATTAATTCAGAATATTCTGTTTATTGCTTTTGGAAACAATGTGATGCATCAATTAAATATTTGGAGGATATATTTTGGTGTCAGTAAAAAGAGAATTAAGAATATTCTGAAATTAATTGTCTAAAATCTATTGAAATTTTAATCTTCCGAAAATGAACAGTTAGACAGGTTACACCTAACATATATCTTGTAACAAATTAATATCAATCTTTTTATAACCCATTTGTAACCTACTATTAAAATTATATAGTCTACAAATTTGAAGTCGTGTACTTCCATTTTATTAAATAGGGGATTGTTTCTATGAAAACACAAACTATAACATGAAGGTAAGGAATATTCCTTAAATTAATATTTGAATACGCTTTTATTGTTTAATATCCAACTAAATTATGGTAATCAAGGGGAGTATATCAGATTTTAGGCTATTAAATAGGATTCGTATTACGTAATAAAAGATTACATTTACTGCTGAAAAACATAGGGACTATTTCTTAAACTGAAAAACTTCAAATGCCATAATATACTTTGATAATTAGTTTCGATTTTGATTTTCATATTTAACTTAATTGTTTTTGTGTGCAATTTTCTAAAGATTAATATTGTAAATTATTATAATTTAAAGAATAGAACACACAATATACTTCAAAAATGTTAATATAGATGTGTTTATAATCTTATATCTTTATTCATTAACAACAAATACAATGTAAAATATAATAGATCAAAGCTTAGTAGCCATATATTGTAAAATAGAGCTAGTTTTGAGTACATATATATATATATATATATATATATATTTCTTAGACTCTTAGGGCACGTCCATCAAAGGGTTTAACTAAAGTTTTTTTAAACATATTTTATTCTTTATTTTGGAAAAAAATAAAATTAAGAACTTATTAAGAAATTTTATTATTTCATAGATCCATTGAAAGTGGTTAAATTTGGAGTCCTTAATAAAATTGTCTTGTTCTTGACTAAAAGAGATTTGTTTGCCTGATTCTGATTTTTCTTGTTCTTCACATAAGCTCTAATGCACTTGCATGCAATCATAGAGAGCTCAAATGAATTCCTCACAACATCAAATTTCTTCATTAGTTTGTGGGCGAGTAGATACATAATATGGTGAACTGTGACCACTACATTACTTCAAAGTCCCATAAACCAAATATCTTTGTGCAAAATTGCACACAACTACTTAAAGTAGAGCAAACATGATGAATTACCTAGGGAGGAATCATGTTAGGAGGAGCCTGACCATAGAACATTTGTTGTCCAATACCAGGACCACCCGGGGATACATTGGCATGCGGGGACCAACAGATGGCGGCATTGCAGCTAGCCTCACTTCGGAGAATTGAGCCTATTTACATCATGTAGAAAATCAGCAGCAGGAGATGACAAATGAGATACAAATACTAAGATGTTGAATAAAACAATTTATTTGCAGATATTGTTGCTCAGAGCTTATAACATGTCTATACCTGAAACCTATTGTGAATTTGAAGTCTCAAACACAACCGAAAACAGAGGAAATAAACAGAACCGCTATGCTCATCAATCATGAAGTTCTTAGCTGATTCAAAAGGGTGATCTTGCATATGTTTTATACTTGGAACAACCTTGACTTGTTACCATAACAACTGAAACCAATCATGGAAATGCTCAAGGACTAATCTCAAAAAAGGCCAAACATTTTGAGAAAATTGTACCTTACCTGTCAAGACGAAGAACGATACAAAAAACACTTTCAAGCATCAAGTATTGTTCTGCTGCAATCAAATGGAAAAAATGAGGGAGGGATTATATTAACATACTTTCACAGTATACCTAACAATCTCAGACTTTGACAATAAGTGAGAACCAAAAAAATCAATCAACATTTCAGAAACAAGATTGTCTTTGGTCTGATCAACTTGAGCTGCATAATTGCTAAACGAACACTCACTAGGAATAGCATTAGTTCTTGACATTGAGCCTGAACCAACCTAGTAAAGGATATACACAAGAATGGAGGAGACCACAATTAAGTATTGATTTCAAATCAGCATACACATATATTAATATTCATCAAACACTTATAAAAAAATCAGATTCTTATTCTAAAAAAAAAAGGTTTCTTATCATCAAACAAAGTATTCAATGCGAAGTATTCAAACAAACATATCATTTTCAAATTCCCAAACAACTATCATTATAATTTCGCTAGCATCAGTTCCAATTTGTAGAATCCTCATTTATTCTCACATCCATAAAACTCTAATTCATGTCGATGTAGAAGTGAAATCAAAGAGATCATTATCCAGCTTTTTTGATTATTTCACTTCTCAATTCTCCGCTTCTTCTTCGAAGCTTTTGCCATCGATCAATTAGAGACGAAAGAGAGAGACGAGAGAGAATAACAAAAAATTAAATGAAAAAAAAAACTTTTCTTCCCAGCCAATCAAAAGTTGACACACATAGGTTTCTAAATGAATCTAAAACATCTTATGTAACGATCGATGCTTAGTAAAATTAAGCTGTTTACATTATTTTTATTCTGTTTATTATTAGCAAACTTATAAGATGCATTGATGGAGATGACCTTAGGCTCTATTTTTTTGCTAAACGTTGCGGTTGCGGCGGCGGCAGATTAAAACGACGTGTCAAGCGGAGTAGCAGCAATGTTAAGCGATATCATGGGCTTGAAAATTACAGATCTAAATCAGTCACCAATGACGTCTGTTGAGTCGCGACGGTATTGCATCGATCGCTGAAAATCATCAATCTTCATCACCTTTAATCATCTGCGACACTTCTCTCATCTCTATGTATTTTTCTCTCCAGCAACACTATTTTTTTTCTTTACCAGTCGTTGCCGCAGCGTTTAGCAAAAGAACAGAGTCTTAGTAATGTCTTTAAATTAAATGACTACTAATAGAAGGGACAATTTGAGGTTTCTCTTTGTGTCCGTCCACCTCAGCTTTTCAATATTTAATCTTGAGTTGCCATGTCAGCGTCTCTAAAATCATTTGAAAACAACCACAGACCTAAGCGTAAGCCAACGACATTTAAGCTCCTATAATTTGAGTTCCCCTTAATTATTAAGATTACCTCTTACTCTTCCCTAGGGTTTTCATTACAAATTCATCTCCTCTAAATGGCTTTCAACAACCAGCTCGCCATTGCAATCACGATTACTCTCCCCTCGATCATTTACCTCATGTGGTGGCATACCAACTTGGGGTCCGTTGGGACGGCTAGCAGTGGGCTAGTGGGATCTGCGGGACGGGTTGTCACATGATGATTTGTGATGGAACAAACCATCTATTTATAGGAGGGAAGATGACCTTACTCCTTATAAAGGTTTTGTCTTCTTATTTAATCTCAATCATCCATCATAGTAGAGATGAAGACATTGGTGACAAGTGTGAGAAAAAGTGTCTAGCATTGCTTCAAACACAACATGCAACTTCACAGTTGTCCTCTTATAAGCTTTAGCATGACATGTAGCTTAGCACTTGTTTTTATAAGCATAAGCATGACATACAGTTTAACATATGTCCTTTTGGTTACCAAAAAACAAAATATAACAAACTCAATTAAATAACCTACTAACTATAAGACCACCACATACATGGGGTAAGAAATAATTATTTTCTTACGACACAGGACTCTTGCAATTTCAAGAGTTGATCCACCTCTCTTATCCTTTTGACTCAAGGTACATATCTTCTCTTCTTTAATCTTACACTTCAAGAGACCATATAGTTTTTGGTTCGTTATTTGTAATTATAATTTGAAACTCACAAGGTTACAACTTTACAGGGTTGTCTCAATTGATTAAAGGCTTTGAGTTTCTTACCATCAGTTTAGTTTGCTATTAAAATTGAAGAATTTAAGAAAGTGTAAAACGCCTAGTATACACTTTTTTTGTTCTTTAAAGAGGTCAACACTATTAGATGGTAAACAAAGACTATCACACTCTTATATTTTTGTCACTTTGCTTATCTTCTTTAAATGAAGTTGTCTTCGTGCATGATGCAGTGCTTTATTCAAAAGACAAACAGAGTGTTTGGTAATAGATTCGGGTGAATCTTAAGGTATGGTAATTAACTGCTGAAATCTTAACTATCAACAATCTGAATAAGGAGAGTTTTTAGAGATATCTCCTTCTGCCATTTCTTGAGTCCAACGCAATTGTCATTCGGCTATGACAAGAGGCATGAGAGGATATGACAAGTTCAACTGACTTAGTATGTTCTCATTTTGTGATTAAAAATGTTACTTTTCCTGGCACATAGCTCTCTAAAGAACAAAGCGTAGCTTAATTATTGTCAAGCAGGCAATGACTCCAAGCGAAGTTAAAGAGGTGTGCGGTTGAAAATGACAGTGATTTAAGATAGATCCTAAAAGACAGAGTCAAGAGGCCTCTAGAGATTCTACTTCGGCATCACAGTATTTGGGATGGCTATAAGCGAGCATATGTGAGATGCAAATGTGAGAGCCAACTTCACCTTCGTTGTGAGAGCTAGGATGTTGAAGACGTTCTTGAGCCATTAGGAGGGAAAATGAGGTAATTGTCTAAATTTTCTGATCTCTTTTTGTTTAATACAGTAAAACCTCTTTAAATTAATACTCGCTATAAATTAATAAAAAAAAAAATTTCCAAGTTGGACCGGTATATAAAATGACACATTTCGATAAAATAATAAGATAATAATTTTTTTGGAAAAACTATGTAAAAATATGGTCTCATCAATATCATAAATTAATAATCAAATAAACTAATATATATATATATATATATCTAAGAAAATCTAGTGAAATATGACTCTATTGTTGTTTGCCTATTCTTGAATTTGCATTCTCGTTGGAACTCATCTCTAATCTTTTTCATTGTTGTCTTCTCAATCGCATCCAAAAATTATGGAGAGTCTATATGCGATAATTGTTTAATTAGTAACTGGTTCTAAAGATACCGCAATATTATTAACATAAAGGATAGTAGTAACAATTTCTTCTAAACTCTAAACTTCTAACATTTATCATTTTTACCTAGATGATTTAGTAAATAATTGAAATTTATGAAAAAAAAAAATTATTTTATGTTCTAATAGAAAATTTTCAAAATTATGAAAATGAGAAAATCTCATCATAAATTAATAATTATTAATTTATCAATAAATTAAAACCTCTATAAATTAATAAAATTTTATGGTCTTGATCTTTATAGAGGTTTTACTGTAATATCATAAAAAGTTGTAGAAAGGAGAGATGTTGGCATTTCCTTTTATAGAGACGGAACTGACCTTCAGATCTTTTGAATATATCCAGTTAAGCCTCTCCACCTTCGGATGGATGTTAATTTTATTTTTATGAATTTATCAAAAATAGTTTAAAACACAACAATTAACTTTTACACCTCAATTAAAATAATATAATACAAGTTACCGCTGAAAGAGTGAACATATATTAACACGGAGTCATATAATTATTTCCAGGTGAGAAAGTGAAATTAAGGTCATTTCTATAATCCGTGTTTCAAGGACTAAGTTATCTTGGAAATTATATTTACAGTGTCGAAAACTCCAAATTATCTTTGTTACATATGGTGAACACGTTATATATGCTATTTACATCTATTAGAAATGGTGAATACCTAAAGCGCCTCTAGGTATGCAGAGCATCCTTCCTATGTTGTAGTGAATTTTTTAACCATCCATTCTCTAAGTCATGTATGTTTTCTTTCTTTTTATGCTACGAAACACATGTGCTCTATTAATTTAAAAAAACTAATGGTCCTTTGTTTGTTGTTTCATCTTTTTATTTGCATCATTAAGCTTGGCCGGGAGAAGTTTCCCAACTGAACCTATTAATAAATGGTTGTTGACAATTGTGAACTAAGTGATTAGTTGATTAAATTGTGTGTTGTTTCATTGTATGGTGGGAGTCGTCTTTATGTGTATGTGGGTTTTGAAAATTCTACTATGACAAATACTTAGGGGTGAATCCAAGTATTGTCCTTCTACTATTGTGTTGTGCTTTACATTTGCAGTTATCTACCAGTTACTCTTCTAACAGCTAATGATTTGGTTTTATTTCTGAACACCAGAACTTGCGTTACTTCTTCTTCTAATGTGTCAACACAGCCAAAACTCCGATCCCATATAGGCATTTCGTCCAGACAAATAAAAAGTATATAAAAATATACTAATGGAAAAAAAAGTGAGATGTATAGATGAGAACAATATTATCTAGACTAATAATAAATGTACATATATATAGATAGATAGATATATATATATATAGTATTAAATAAATTACAATGAAGAAAATAATAGATAAAATCAACAATTAATAGTACCATCTAAATTTAACTAATCTGATAAATAGAGCATCGATCGCATGATTTTGTTCCATGTATAGTCAACAAATTAAAAAAAATTAAAACCAACTTAATCAACTTAAAATCCCAGTAGTCAAATATACCTACGCCCGGGTTAATCCCTAATTATTCATAATAGTATAATTTTTTCTACACTCAAAGTAAAGGCAAATATGAAGCTGCGATACGATGTGGCTAGTGTCAAGATAACACAAACTGATCCTCTCTGTTTTGTACTTTTAAAGTTTATACAAACACGTTAGAAGTTAGAACAATAAAACAAACACTGATGTAAACAGTTTTTCCGAATAAAGTTAACATTTTATTCAAAAAAAAATATAGTATAATATTTGGTTTAGGTAGAATTAAAACAAGGCTTCCTGCAAACACACTTGGTCTTGAAGAATCCTCTGCATCGACCTTCAGGGAAATCTTCAGTGATACACACTCGCTTGCAAAATTCCCTGAAAATGATGCTTTTGGCTTCACACATTTGGGGTTGTCCTTCAACCATCTTCATCACACCTATATAAGAACATATCAACAATAAGAATTCAATTTTAAAACCAAAAGAATTCGTATATTTCAGTAGATTTGTTTATTAACTAGTGGAAAGATAGATTTGTATACCTCGTACGACAACAAGTAGGACTAGGAAGAAGAGTGTTGAGAGAAACTGCATGGAGCTCTTTATTATTTTATTTTTTTTATAACTAAATTAAGCAAGAGAATAAGAGAAAGAAAGAAGAGCTCTTGATGTTTGAATTAACTTGTAAGAAATTATGTGAAAAGGTTCGCATTTTACAGTAAGTTGGTAAAAATATCAGCGTATATTATATGTCAATGTGAAAATGAAAATTTATGAAGATATGTGGAATAAAATATGATATTTGAAAATATGACACCAAAGGTAGTGTCGATCGACACCAACAATTTCTAGTTCGACCTGATTGATTTAAATCGTTGAATTCGAGCAGTTTGGTTTAAGTGGAGTCCCAAACCGAGGTATTGATGTGAGAAGTCGTCCTGAAGGTTTCGGAAAAGCCACTTTTAGCTGTTCCAGAGAGAAAATAGAGAGAAAAGAGAGAAGAGAGTGTGTACTTGGGAGATCTTGGAGATTCTAGGATTGTTTGGTGAGATATGCTCCTGTGGAGTGGAAATATGGTGATAGGAACGAAGGATAAACCTTCCAAGGTATTGGATTCGTTGTTGTGGGCCAGAAACTTCCTGCAAAGAGGTGAATGCATGACCATGGCTGATCTAAGCCTGAGAATTCTTTGTTTTTCCTTATTTATGGCTGTTTGTGGTGTTTTCTTGTATGCATTTGGTTGGGTGAAACTTGGTTTCTATGGGTGATGATGATGGATGATATGATATGATGATGAATATAGAGATGTATGCAAGGTGTTTCAATTACCCTTATGTAGTTGTAGCATAAAGGATGTCAAACCATAATGAGTGTGATGCAAGCAATCAGGATGTGAATACTCATCTAAGTCAAGCCAAATATAAATGATGTTTGTCACTAACAACCTAATGAAGATTAAGAAATGCAAAATGAAAACCTACTAAAAACAGGGTACTAAATGCAAAATAAACAGAATGATTAAAACAATAATGAAATGAAACAGGAACATGAATTATAGTAAACAAAATAAGTAATGCCACATGATTAAACAAAAACTAAATGAATGCAACAGGAAATGCAACTAAAATGAAACAGGAAATGAAACAGGAAGATGCAGAACATAAAACAGGAACTCTAGAAGGAGCTCGAGCAAGCACTCGATCGGATGCTCGATCGGATGCTCGATCGAGTGGATGGTCGAGTTGATGAGCGAATGCCAGAACCAGAGCAAATATTGAAACATAGCAAGCAACAATCAATTAACAATACTTAAAAAGGAAATCAATAAATAAGGAAGGTCCTAAGGATGGATTCATGGGCTGGATTCAAGCTATGATTATCTGAAACTGGTTAACAAACCTCAATCAAACATGAGCCATCTCTAGACAATGATCTCATAATACAAGTTAATCCAATCTTTTGGCAATAACAATCAAGCTAAGATATTCTCAGTCTAGCTCTCACTAGCAAAGATCATATAAAAGCGGGCATTAAACAACAGATCATTAAAGTCAAAAATCAACAAAACATCTAATCTCTTAGCATGCTTCATGATAATCTCTAGATCTAGCCTTATCTAACAACATAGACATTGGTGTGATGCTAAGAAGCTTAAGATCTAACCTTACCCTCTCAGATATAAGATTAGCATAGAGCATATGTAGCCTAGAAGAGATCTATAACAAACAAGCTTGATCAATCTAAACAACCACAACCATCATCCAGCCTAACCCATCCTTAAGATCCTAAACCACTACTCACAATCACAAAACATGATGAACAAATTCATAAACCCAGAAATCAATGAACTTGCATTTTTAGAAAGATGAGATGAAGATCTACAATATTGAAGAAGAAATCAAACTCAAATTCTTAATACTTTGAAAGTTATGAAACCAAAAAGTATCAAAGATTTCTTAGATAAATAAACAAAAGTGGCTAAAAGATCTAAGCAAAATAAAAAGCAAAAGAAATAATTCCCCAAAAGGATAAATACTAGGTCTAGGATTGTACTCTAAAAAGTCTCTCTTTTTTGTGGCTGCAGAGTACAAGGCCTTTTATAGGAAAAGGAAGGGAAGCCCTAAAAATGCTAAAAGACAAAATAAGTGGGTGGCTCGGTCAACTCGACCATGTGCTCGGTCGAGTGCTGGTCGAGTGGCTTCTTCTTTTGCTTCTCCCATCCGGTCGAGTCCTTCTCCGCACTCGGCCGAGTGCTTGGTCGAGTGGACTTCCGGACCTTGATTCTTCAGCTCCAAATCCCTTGTTTCCTTCTCTTGACAGCTCCAATATGCTTCAGCATCACTTCCATGCTCCTTAGGATCCAAAATCACCTGTTTATGCAAGAAACTATGCAAATGCAATGCAAATCTACTCTAATACATGAACAGTTCTAAAACTATGCAATAATGGACAAATGAGATAGAAAATAATGCAAAAGATGTGAATATACTAAGGGAAAACAGGGCAAAATATATGAACATCATTGGGTTGTGGTTCCCATGAGTTTCGAGGAGTTTTGGGTGAGATTCAGACGATTTGGAAGAGATGGAAAATGGTTCTTCGACTTTCGGCTTCGAGCAAAACGTGTCTGCGGAGTCGGTGTCGATCGACACCAAGTAGGTGTCGGTCGACACCAACCTTTTCAGCGGGCGGCTGATACTTGTTTTTCTAGTTTGTTTGTGTTTGTTTGTTTTTTGTTAAACGTTGGTTTCTCAGATGCTTGTGTGTATAGCCCAGTAGATGGGAGAATTGCCTCACTAAGTATTTGTGATAATATTTACGCATCTCAATTGTTGTTTGTGGTGTGCAGATATGTGGCGTGGAATCATGGCGATGAGGAGAGGATGATCTAAGGTCTCGGTTATGTGTAGTCTTGGTTATGTTGATTAGTGTTGGAACCTGGTTTAGTAGCATGTTAGGTTGTTAGTTAAGAAGGTTAGGAATGTTGTATTGTTGGTATGTTTCCGCTGTGCATATTGGTTGTTGTTGGTTTAATGATGATTTGTGGTTTGGTGGGTTTAATTAAGTATTATGGGTGCTTAATTATGATATATAGAAAAAAACGAGTCGGTTGTTTTATATCTGTGCTACATTGTTTTGTATATATTTTATCTCTTGATCTAGTAAAAATTGCAAAAAGATATGTTTTTTATTTACTTACAATAAAATTATTCCACATCACTTATAGTATTTTCTTACAAATTTTACTCAAAAGATTTTATATTCTTAATTTTTAAATGAAATGTTTTAGATTTTTAGTATATTCTAAAATTATAATATAGATAAAATATTAAAATCTGTTTATTAATATTAATCGTATCCACAACCACAAGTAGTATATTATATTAAAAACTGTATCCACAAGTATATAATTTTTAACATTTTATCAATATTATATAACTTATCAGTAATATTTAGTTTATTTATCNACCTGTTTATGCAAGAAACTATGCAAATGCAATGCAAATCTACTCTAATACATGAACAGTTCTAAAACTATGCAATAATGGACAAATGAGATAGAAAATAATGCAAAAGATGTGAATATACTAAGGGAAAACAGGGCAAAATATATGAACATCATTGGGTTGTGGTTCCCATGAGTTTCGAGGAGTTTTGGGTGAGATTCAGACGATTTGGAAGAGATGGAAAATGGTTCTTCGACTTTCGGCTTCGAGCAAAACGTGTCTGCGGAGTCGGTGTCGATCGACACCAAGTAGGTGTCGGTCGACACCAACCTTTTCAGCGGGCGGCTGATACTTGTTTTTCTAGTTTGTTTGTGTTTGTTTGTTTTTTGTTAAACGTTGGTTTCTCAGATGCTTGTGTGTATAGCCCAGTAGATGGGAGAATTGCCTCACTAAGTATTTGTGATAATATTTACGCATCTCAATTGTTGTTTGTGGTGTGCAGATATGTGGCGTGGAATCATGGCGATGAGGAGAGGATGATCTAAGGTCTCGGTTATGTGTAGTCTTGGTTATGTTGATTAGTGTTGGAACCTGGTTTAGTAGCATGTTAGGTTGTTAGTTAAGAAGGTTAGGAATGTTGTATTGTTGGTATGTTTCCGCTGTGCATATTGGTTGTTGTTGGTTTAATGATGATTTGTGGTTTGGTGGGTTTAATTAAGTATTATGGGTGCTTAATTATGATATATAGAAAAAAACGAGTCGGTTGTTTTATATCTGTGCTACATTGTTTTGTATATATTTTATCTCTTGATCTAGTAAAAATTGCAAAAAGATATGTTTTTTATTTACTTACAATAAAATTATTCCACATCACTTATAGTATTTTCTTACAAATTTTACTCAAAAGATTTTATATTCTTAATTTTTAAATGAAATGTTTTAGATTTTTAGTATATTCTAAAATTATAATATAGATAAAATATTAAAATCTGTTTATTAATATTAATCGTATCCACAACCACAAGTAGTATATTATATTAAAAACTGTATCCACAAGTATATAATTTTTAACATTTTATCAATATTATATAACTTATCAGTAATATTTAGTTTATTTATCAGCTTATCTTATTATATAAAGTTTGATTTCAAAGTTATTTATTAACAAGCTTGTGACACGTGTCAATTTTATCAATAAAATATCAACACTTGTCAATTCTAATTCTATTAAAATATTTAATACTTAAAAAATATAAAAGAGTCAATTTTATCGAACAAAGCTTAGTAGCCATATATTGTAAAATAGAGCTAGTTTTGAGTACATGTATAGATATCTTAGACTCTTAGAGGGGGTTATTGGTTCTATGATTTTAATGAATTTGGAAATCTAAACAAAAGTCATTTGTTATTCAATTATTGATTTTAAAATACTTATCAAAATTATGTGTTATTGATTATATGATCTATAAATACTTGTTAAAATCTCATGTTATCCATTTAATGATTTGTTTTTGGATTTCAATATCCACATTATGTTTTAAATGGATTTGAACTGATGTGAATTTACAATTCCATATGGATTTAGAAATCACTTCTCCATCCCTTAGACTTAATGATGGACTAAAATTAAATTAGTCTCTATTTTTTGAACAAATAAATTAAAATATTTCTAATAGTATAATATTTTGTTTAGGTAGAATTACATGGCACAAGGCTTATTGCACCAACATTTCCTGTCTAAGAATGATCCTTTGCATTTACCATCAGGGAAACCTTCGCTCATACACACTCGCTTGCAAGTCCTCCATTTTTTTTTTTTTTTTTTTTTTTTTTTTTTTTTTTTACAATGAGTTATTTAATTATTACCCTTTTGTTTAGGTTTTTGGTTTCTTCTACGCCCTTTCCTTGTGACAAGGAGAGGGAGAAATAGAAGTATGTGAGATTGTGCAGAAGAACAAATGAGAGATTGGTTTTGTTGGGTGGTAAAAAAAGGTTAAGACAGAATTTGAGATTTTTGCTTGTTATTATTTTGTGGTCGTTAATTCTGTTACTTTGAAATTGGGGGTTTTAACCTCTTTTTTAGGACTATTTTTCTCCATTTTTTCCGTTCGGTGGTTAGATCTATATTTGTTCTAAGTTATATC
>NC_025691.1:4433075-4446384 GCF_000633955.1 Camelina sativa
TTGAACCGAATCATCAATTCTCGTTAAAGAAGACGATTTGGAACAAGATAAGAAGAATCCCTATAGTGAGCTAGAAAAAGAATCAACAAGAAAACAGAACAATAAAGATCACGAGTCACCCATAAAGCAAGATGGTAGTCCTTTCACCGGTAATCCGAGCTTAGCAAGGAGCTGCGGAATTGCCAAGCTTAATGTGTTAGGCAATGCTCACTCACTCTAGCGAGTCCCTCTAGGAGTCGGTAGCTCAGAGCCTGGCAACATCTTAACCACAAAGAGCCATACTAACACCACCAAGTGCTTAGGGCAAAAACAGACACTTCAAGTAAAGTCATCAAGGCTTCCCACTAAAACACTAATCTGCTGCGGCTGAGCTAAAGGCTTGGGCAAAAGTGACACGAGGGGCAGTAAACTCAAACGCAACATCAAGGATACAAGTGCGACATGCCATGGATTTGCACGGAAATGGCATGGGCAGCGACGTTGGGCAGACCCAAACCCATTGTCAAGCGTAGCCCTCATCTCCATCCTAGACGAAACTCACAAAATCCTACAAGAGCAAGACAAGTCTCGGACGAACACCAGTCCACCTTTTCTGATAAACACCTTTGGCTTGGGAGTTGATGTTAGGTAGCTTGCAATTAGTTAGAGAAGACGACTCTAACAACAAAACACAACACAAGACTACCATTTGATGACCAAACGCCCCCGGTATAAACAAAAAGGAAGATCAGAGTCACTGGTGGCTGACGCCTCAGCACTAAAATCCACACCTAAAACAACAACACACAAGACAGAGACTCCGAGCATACCAGAGTATGCAATGAGCCAGGGAAACAAACGACATTTAATCACGGGGCGGGAGAGAAGGTGAACGGAGTGAAGACAGAAGGCAAACACGGAGAGGAAGAGAGCGCTAATCTCTTACGCCACCACGAGAGGAGAGCCGCCGCATGCCGGAGAAGCTACCGTTGTAATACCAAGCAACTACCCACCACTTGCCTCTGAAGAATCTTACCGCTGCTTGAAACTGGACAAGCAGAAGCTCCATCTCTAATGGAGCTTAAGAAGAACCGCCGAGAAACACCTTAAGGAGCCTCACACAAACTCAGATTGTCGTCCTCAAACAAACCGAAGGGGGTGAAAGCACCGGGAGGGAGTAATCGCCAAGATTCACAGAAGATTCGAGACAAGCCGAGGCCAATTCTCCACAAATCGGAGCCACCGTTAAAATCGCCATCAATCTCTGAAACCTAATCTCGTCAGATCGCCTACCGGAAAAAAGTCAGCTGCATAAAGGGAACCTTGGGAGCCCTCTCACGGACACGGCGAGGAGCGCCGGTGACCGGAGAGGCAATAAACGAAGCGGATCTAGGCTGTCTTCAAGGGCGGCGGAAGGAGGAGCTCAAATACTATTGTTCAAAATAGACCTAGTCCTCCATTTTGAGCAAAATCCGATGAAGTTGATGCTTTCGGCTTCACACAGTTGGGGTTGTCCTACAACCATCTTCATCTCTCCTATATAAGACCATATCAACAATAAGAATTCAATAGTATAACCAAAAGAATTCATATATTTCAGTAGATTTGTTTAGTGCTAGTGGGAAGATAGATTTGTATACCTGGTCCGACAACAAGTACGATTAGGAAGAAGAGTGTAGAGATAAACTGCATAGAGCTCTTCATTTTTATTTTTCTTTGATAATTGATTAAGCGAGAGAATTAAGAGAAAACAAGTAGAGAGCTCTTGATGTTTAAATCAAACTTGTAAGAAATTTTGTGAAAAGGTTCGCATTTTATAGTAAACAGAAGCATAAATCTTAGTTGGTAAAAATATCAAAGTATATTTTTTATCACTGTGAAAATGAAGATTAATGAAAATATATGGAATAAAATCTACTAATGAAGTATATTAATGAACATAGAGCTCTTTATATCTATCACTTTATCTATCTTGATCTAGTAAAAATGTAAAATATATATGTTTTTATAATTTACTTACAAGAAAATTATTCCACTTCACATATCTAGTAATTTCTTTAAAAAAATCTTCTCAAAAGATTTTATATTCTTAAATTTTAAATAAAATTTTGTAGATTTTTATTATATTTTAAATGAAAATTTTAATATAGATAAGTATTAAAATATGTTTATCAATATTTATCATTTCCCCATATTCTTAATTCATAAGTACATTTGGCAAAATAACATTTTTTTGTAAGATTTACATAATTAAATCTTTGCCATTTGGATTGTCTTATTTGTTATTCGAGACCTTTAGTTTCTGAATTTTTTTTTTGTAAATTTTTACCCTCCGGTTTGGGCAACCAACCTTGGAGTTATCTTTTAATTTAATGTTTGGGTGACAAAAACAAAATCCTTGTCATTTGAATAAATATCAAACTTTGAAATTATTATTTGTAATATAATCATACTTTAAATTAATATCCAAAAAAAACTTTAAATAATACTAAAAGAAATTACTATCCGTAATTTAAATATTTTAGATACTTTTAACTTACTAAAAAAAAAATACTTGCGGATCATGTTATCGAGCGGGTTAGAGCTGTTTACATATATATGATTATATATAGTTTTTACGGGTTGGTCTACTAAAATACATAAAATTGTTTAGTTTCAAATCAAATAAGTTAAGGAGGGATGTTAAACCAATCCTAATCGATACGAAAAAACAAAAAAAAAAAAAAAAAAAATNAAAAAAATATCTAAAATTATAAAATCTAAATATTAATCAAAAGATATAAACATAAAACACAAAAATCACAACATACATATTTTCTTAATAGTTATTAAAAAAAAATTATTTTGCTTGTATCACAGATTAAAATCTAGTTATATTTTAAACCATATCCACAAGTAACATAAAATTTATATATATATATATATAATATTTTATTTATATTATTAAATTTCTCAACCAAAAATTTATAATGAAATTTCACGTACATAAAACTTTTACTTTTACTTATTTACTTATGTGTATATTTATATTCCGGTTTTTATCCACCCAAAAAAGAGAAGAATCTCTGAAATCGATCACAAGATAAAAAGCTCATGGAACATTTTATATTTGAGCGTTGGAAAGTTTAATGAAAAAAAACATAATACCGGTGTCCTAAATGACCCTGACTCCATCTTTCAAGTTCCAAATGTTTAAAGCAATGTTTTTTTTTTTTTTTTTTTAATCTAATATTAAATTATATTCAAAAAGAAAAATAAATGTGTTTACATTGTTAATGCAATACTGTTTTGAAACTTAGAAACAAATCATCTTAAAAATAATCTAGCTGCAAACCAAACTTAAATTCGACAGTCACCCCCCTCCCCGATGGTGCTCATGCGGTTTCGGACATTCTTGTCAATGATCTTGACCAGCTTCTCCACCATTGACAACGGTTCCTGCCAGAGAGAATGTATAGTGTTTTGGAAGGTGTATCCCAAGAGAAACCTGTGTGTTACATCCAGGTCATCACCCGTAAGTAGAGCCATAACATCTCGTCAGTTCGCCGTATATTTGCTTTGCATCAGTCCTTGCACTAGCTTCTCCCACACCTGCTGTGAGAAAGGACATTGAAAAAACAAATGCTCCCTTGTCTCCATGGGATGGTTACAGAATACACAACTTGGATTTGTGTTTGAGTTCCATAGGATCATCCATTCTCCTGTTGCCAATCTGTTTTTTGTCAACAACCATGTAACGAAAGCATACTTCGGGGTAGCATTGGGAAACCAGATAGCTTTGTGCCTTTTACAAGATGAAATCTTCTATTTGTTTTCTTCTAATATGCGTTTGTATAATTTTCTCTATGATTATCATCTTAAAATTCACTGTTTGAAAACTATATTGAATTGAATTGTTATAACTTCCTTCCACGTCTACTAGTTTAGTGATGTAAACATTTCACCACATTCAAATAAAACATCGAATAGACAAAACATTTTTTTGGTTTAATTAAAAATTACTAATCAAAATACTATAGTAAATCTTTTGAATTGTACATAGTATTGTACGGCCTAATAATATTCAACATCTACACCAATCATACATATGTACACAGAGATAGAGGACTAATCAATCTTACATCCATTTAAGGAAACAATCTAAAAGAAGATGAAAAAATTAATCAAACAACGCCGTATAAAAATCCTTAAGATGGTGATATATTTGTCGTTACTGCCCCATCATCTTGCGAAGAAGAAGTAAGAGATGAAGAAGAAGAAGGAGACATCTCTTCGCCAGCAGGCATATCTTGAAGTGCCGTCAGAATTTGGCGGATGCTGACGGACCTCATAGGCCGGAAACTGTAAGCTCTTTTCAACGAATTCGATCTAGAGAAAACATTGGACGATTTCGAGAGGATGAGATACACCAAAGCTTGAACCAGAGCAAATAAGGCCACCTTCATTAACATCGTTCCCAAGCCTCCATCCATTTGTTGTAATAGATAGAAATACCTATTAGAAGAGTTTTGATAAGACAAAAGAGTTAATTATTAGGGTGGTCGATCGTGGTAACAAAAATGTTTTTTTTTCCTTTCTTTCTTGGGGGTTGTGTCAAGATTTGAAGATGAGCTTTGAAATTGAAGATTTTAAGTTGATGCTGAAAAATTCATTGTATTTATAGAGAAGGAGAGCGCCTTGCGTATTTGACCAGAGGCAGAGACGTGGAAGTAACGGACATGGACATAATACTGTTACTTAGACCTTATCCGGTCAAATGGAAGGACACGCCATATTTTTCTAGAACCCATAACATGAAAAGTAATATTTTAAGTACGCGATCGATGATTGAACACCAACTCATGAACTGTGGACTAGAACCTTTGTCCCTCGGTTCGATCCTCAGTTGGGGTCGAGATGATATACTGTTCCTCACAAGGATAATATTGACCAGTTTAGCACTTGCGCAACATAAAGATTACCTTAAATGAAGTAATAAACATATATAAAACTTTACATACCTCCCTGGCCATAGTTATTTTGGTGCATATATATACCAAAAACTTACTATAGTAATTATATTTTGCTCTCATCATAACATCGTTATTTTATTACCATGAGACAAGAAATTAAAAGATTACATAAAATGGTATAATTGGCAAATAAACAAATATTATACTTCACTGTCCATATATATTTATTTTGGTGCAGATACGAAATCATATAATAATCTTTTGCTCTCGTCATAGTATATGACTAGATTAATACTATTGCTAGAGCATGGATTGAAATTCATTTTATTTAGTTATAATTTTTATATAAAATATAATTTTTGTAATTGTTTTTTTTTTAAATTTGGATAAAATATTATGCAATAAAATCATATGCTAAATATGATGACTTGAAAAAAACACTTATTTTGTAAGTTTTATATTGCTAATGATTCTAGATAAGTACCGTACTATAACACTTGTTAAATTTTATTTTATACAAAATTTTGTATATTTTCTATTTTAAAATAAAATTTTAATATGTTGTATTAGTTTATGTACATAAAATTATTTCAACAATGTATGCTAAAGACATAATTTTGTAAATTTGGAGTGTTTATAGTTTCTAACTTTTCTATCAAGTTTCAATATTTTAAAAATATTTCAAATTAAATTATTTACAGTTTATTATATTATATAAAATTATAAAATTCAACAATAAAGTATGAAATTGAATTTGGATATTCAAATTTTGACCAGTTACTCAGTAAAAATTTTAATTCAGTAGATATTATTTTTAAAGAATAATATTACTAAAACTTGAATATTTTATGGATTGAATCATTTATATTTGTTTTTAAAAATTAAGCTTATGTTATATCCAGAAATAAAACTATTTTTTAATTATAATAAACAATATGATAATTTAATTGTTTTACAAAATAGACTCATATATAAAAATCAGAGGTGAAGTATAATGATAATTAACAAATCAATATGTTAAGTTAGATATCAAAGAATTTTATTTGATGAATAATTTAATAAAGGAAATTAATATGGTAATTTCGATAATATCAAAATGATTCTTTAAAATATTCTCTTTAAGATTTTTGGAAACAACTTGTTGTATTAATAAAATCTTCCGAAAATAAATTAAGATTGCAACCACTATTTAATTTATAACTAATTATTCTATCATTTAATCTATAATCTATTTGTAACCAACTTATTAAAATTATATAGTCTACAAAACAATGTTGTGTACTTCCGTTTTATTATATAGGGGACTAGATGATACTCCGTGCTACATATTGTAATTAATTTATGTATACTTCGAATACATAAATGTTTTGATTTATGTGTTTTTTATAATTTCAAAATTTTAAATAATGTTGAGTAGTATATTTAGTTTACTTACATGGTAAATGTTAAAACATATTTAGATAAGTACGTTGTTTAGACATCGTTACTCCTTTGCACGGAAACAAATATACAATGATCGTTTTGCAGTTTTTAAACGATAGTGATATTATTAAAGATATTAAATCATGAAACAATCTGATCCGTATTTTTTTAATTAATAAATAATAAATAATAATAGTAAATAACTATAGCTAAGGGTCCATACTCACTAGCAACCTAACCACAAACACCATACATACTCAAGATACCCTAAATGTACATTCCATATTGATTTCAGACCCAAAACCAATCTAACACAACAGCCAAACATGTAGAAATCGAAGCAATTAGGTTTAATGAAAGAAGAATCCAAAAGGAGAAGGAAGACGATACCCCCATTGAACAACAAGAGACTCGTAATCCCAATAACCCTTAGGTCTAACAATGTTGACACCAGCGTAAACCCTAGATTTCGACGGCACATCAGCACGCCGGATAGATTTACCGATCTTCTGCGCCAGCGTATCCGATGTAACTTTCACACGCGATAACTTTCACAAGAGAGGCGTTGGATGCGAAACGACGGAGAATAGGATGTTTCTCTTCCCCGGAGACGACGAAGAGAGGTTTGAAGAGGCAGAGAAACCATTGTGGAATGAATCAATGAATGAATGGCGTAAACATAAAGCAGATTATGATATGATTTTTAGAAGGAGAACAAGAAGAAGAAGCTTACTTTTATGGAGGCCGGCGACGAGTTCACGGTCGAGTCAATGACAAAGGCGAAGAGACCTAATTTTAGATCTGGGAATTTTTTTTTTCTTCTTTCTTTCTTATGTTTTGTCGTGGTAAGTTTTTTTTGTTTTGGTTTAGAGAGGGTGTGACCATGGTAAAGAGTGATATTTTGTCAACTTTTAAGTATTTGGCGGAAAGATTGTTTTTTGGTTCCCGCTTACATATTTTTAGGCTAAGCGTTTATAAAATGCTATCATATAGTTTCATTTTTAAGATTTTATCAATGATAACATTTACGAAAACTGCGTTATGTTTTTCTGCTATCAATGCTCATATTTCTTGTAGTGGTTAGATTGTTGGATATAATGGTTAGGAACATTATTATATATATTAATGATATATTGGTATGGTATTATTTGTATATTTCTGTTGTGCATAATGTCGATTGCTGGTTTAATGATGAGTTGTGGTTGGGTTGGTTTAATTAAGTAGTATGAGATGCTTAATTATATATTGTTTTTATTATTAAAAAAACGGATCAAATCGTTTCAAAATAATATTCCTAACCATGACTTATCTAAGCTAAGATCTCTAGTTTTTTATGTGATGTGATGCTTATGTGATTGTTTCCTTTGAGTTTTCTTTGGTTTAATGCTATGGTTTATGTTATCCGCGGTTGTGAGTTTGTGGTTTGGTGGCTAGTGGGTATGGGACCACTAGTTATAGAGTATTTGTTATTATTATTATTATTATTATTATTATTATTATTATTATTATTATTATTATTATTATTATTTATAAATAAAAAACGGGTTGGATCGTTTCAGTTTGGTATCAGAGCCCTTACGGTTCTAGGTTTGGGTTCACTAGGTTTCTGTTGTGATGTTTGGGATTGCATGTCTTGATTGATTATGTGAGTTAGTCAATTGTGTGTGGCATGGAGTCCTAGAACATCCTCTTCGAGCCTACAGTGTGATTCCACGGTGAGTTTATGTTTTTGTGTTATGTATGATTGTGTGCTTAGCCTTCTGTTCATGGTAGTGCAGATGGTTAGAGAGGGTGCTGCAGCAGGTCGTGGTCGAGGATGCGGACGTGGTCGTGGTAGGGGCAGAGTCCCAGTGGTTAGTGAGGCTGCGGACCAGAGTGTAGCAGCTGAGGATGTTGGCGAGTCGCAGGGTGTCCAAGGGGATTCCATGAGTGTGGCCGGAAGGAGCGGTGTTGATGCTGCAGTGGTCGGTGATGCTAAGGTTCCAGGTGTGGGAGTCCCAGCAGATGGAGTCCCCGGTGTCGATCTTGTGGGCTTGCTGACATAGCTGTTGCAGCAGTTACCGGGAGTGGTCCCGGTTCAGGTATCGGTAGTCCCGCCAGTGGCGGCGGTGGTGCAGAAGCCAGTGGCTGCGGATGTATGGGTTCAACCGTTATGTGAGTATTTTGAGAGAGATAAACCATATTGGTACCGAGCGGTTTTCGGTAGGTACTGATCCTACTGTTGTTGATGCGTAAATATTTCAGAAGGGAGCACATGGGTCTACTTGTGGTGCAGATTGTTCCTCTGTTTCCAAATTGGATCTGCCAAGGCTTGTAGATGGCATATCCAATTTCCTACTCACGGAGTGCCAAAGGAATTTGGCGAAATCGCAGGATAGGAACAGGTGCTCTCGGGTTTCCGAGTGTAAGGAGCAAAGACCACAAGCAGAGTTGATATTCATACCCCACCCGACCAATCTTACCTTTAGGGAGGCAATCCAGATTAGCAATCCACATGTGAAAAGCATGCTTCAGCGTAGCCCCTTTGAACCAGAAAGTCTTGTGCCAGTTCACAACCTCTGCTCTAGGTTTTAGAGCCTCCCAGGTTCGTGATGACGAGAATCCGTTACACTTTTTATTGTCCACCATCCACGTATATGAATTCAGCTTTAGTGAATCAGTTGGTTTTCTTATTGTGGTTAGGTGACGTGGAGTTGGAGGGCCTGCTCAGAACGTGGGTCTGGAAGCTGCCATCCATCAGCATCACAAGCGTTTGCCACTTTGACTTGTAGAGGGATCCTTAAGTCTTTGGGGCTTTGATTACCGATATATTTGATTAACGGACCAAAAGGAGTCCAGTTGTCAAACCAGAAGCTTGTTGTTCTTCCATTTCCGACCTTGCACATAATAAATCTTTCAGCCAAGCTTCTCAGCCTTAGAAGGAATTTCCAGTTCCAAGAGTCTGAGACTGTTTCGGATTGATCCTAGAAGCTTGTTACCGTACTAAAGTTGTGGAATTTGTGCCAGGCGACCCACATCGAGTCATTTCTTGAGAAGAGAAGCCACAACATCCTGAGACACAAAGTTCTATTCCAAGTAGCAAACCTTCTTAGACCAAGACCTCCTTCGGATCTAGGGAGGCAAACTTGGGACCATGCTATCTTTGCAATTCCTTTTTTTATCAGTTTTGCCCAATCATAGGAACCGGGAGCATAGAGACTCAATTTTCCTAATGCAACCCAACGGAAGAATGAATGTGGAGATCCAGAAGTTCACAAGGCCTGATATTTGTGAAGCAATTAGCTGAACTCTTCCAGCGAATGAGAGTGATTTGGTAGCCCAAGAGTTGAATTTGGCTTTGAGTTTCTCGATTAGAGGTGCGTACTCTGCAACTTTTAGCTTTCTGCTCATCAAAGGCAATCCCAAATATCTGATGGGTAGTGATCCAGGCGTGAAACCGTAACTTGCCAAAGCATTGGCTTCGACTTGAGTCCGACCCGCATGAAAGAGTTGAGTTTTTCCTCTATTCATGTGTAGGTCGGATCATCCTGCAAAGTCCTCCAACGTTTCATATATGCCGTGCAAAGACGAGTTGTTCCCATCAAAGAAGATCATCACGTCGTCAACAAACATTAGGTGGGAGATTTCCACTTTTGAAGTTCTGGGGTGGTAAGAAATGTAACCTGATGTGTACCTTGACCGGAGCAAACCCGAGAACACCTCCATGGCAAGCACGAACAGGTATGGTGACATTGCATCTCCTTGTCTCAAACCCTTTGTGCTCTTAAAAAAACCTCTTGTGCTGCCATTAACTATGATTGAGAAGGTAGCTGTGGTTAAGCATTCTTGAATCCATCCAATGAATTTCTCTGGGAAGTTCTCCACGGCCTTGGAGAGAATGAGCCACTTCCTGTGTAATTCCAATTCAACCTCAGCGTTGACTACACACAGGTTTTGCATCATCCTACTCTGAGCGTTTATAAGCCTCTCATGAGCCTCCTCTATTCTTTTTTGCAGATCAGAGTAGTTTTGTCTACTGAAATCCCGAATAACCTTTTTCAATGCCTTTAACTTCTTTGAGACCTGGAACATTGCAGAACCAGATACATTCAAGGAGAACCATTCGAGGCAGATCAACGAGATGAAGTCTGGATCGTTAAGCAGGTAGTTGAAAAATCTGAATGGCTTCTTTGACCTAGGTGTTGCAGTCTGAAAGCTTATCCCACAAGAGGCGTGCTCAGAAAAATTAGGCTCACCAAAAAGACCTAAAGAGGTTGGGAAAATGGTGGTCGATTGGTCGTTAACAAGGATGCGGTCCAATTTCTTAGCGACTGGAGCATTTTTTTCTCTTATTCCACCATGTAAAAGTGGAACCTCTGTAATTAAGATCAGTCAGGAAAGCGTTGAGAAGTACCTTTCTGAAGAGTCTCGTGGGCCTGTCTACTGTTGAGCCTTCATTTAAGGAGTGCTCTTCTGGGTGCAGTAGCTGATTGAAATCGCCAAGTACAACCCAAGCCATACCACTCAAGCCTGGATTAGAAGATAAGCTCACCAGCTCGTCCCAATGGGTATGCCTTGAAGCTTCATCGTTTGAAGCATATACAAATGAGACAACTATTATATCCGGTCTCTCTGGTAACTTAACTTCACAGCTTATCATCTGAAGAGATTTATTTATGACAAAAACTTTGACACTAGGATGCCAATGGATCCATATCTTCCCTAGATCAGAGAAGTCGTAGTTATTATCAAAACACTAGCCAGACAACATGGTGTTGATAAACTTTTGCTGCTTAGGCTGCTTCACATGTGTCTCCGCAATACTACCAAAAAGTGGTTGATGGCTCCTAAGCCATTTCTTAAATCTGCGTCTGTGAGAGGACTTATTGAACCCTCTGACGTTCCAACAAAAAATATCTAACGGCATGGTGGTGTCTATTAACAGCAAGATTTTAGGGATTTGGGGCCTTTGCCCCTCGCACTTCGTTGTTGTCTTTGAGTCAACACTTCCGTAAACTTCTCTTCATCCTCCAAATCGATGTCCTCTGCCTCAGAGTGTGAGGAGGGAGCATCAGAGGAGTCGTCCTCCTCCTCAGAGATAGGAACACTTACTACTTTTTGAGGCCCTTTCCCTTTCTCTGGTAAGGCAAATAAGGCTTTGCTAGTACTGGTTCCATCTTTGGATCGATTAACCAACACCCAGTCACCCTCCTTTGTCACTAACTTGGGATTTCTAGATCTCCTCCTCCTTTTTTCTTTTATCTCATCCTTCGACTTGTTCCTTGGGCAATCCTCATCAGAGTGAATAGTTGAGTTGCAGCTTTTGCAGCGAACCGGAGCTGCACGACATTTTCTCAGGCTATGCCCGACTTCTTTACAGTGTGCAAAGACCGAAGGCATCCATGGGCTTGAAACATCGATACGCTTGATGTCCCCTGAGTCGAATTGGACGTTAATAGCTTCTGGTAGGGGTTTACGAGGGTCAATGATTGTGAACACCTTTGCAACCTCCAGATTGGTTTTGTTTGTCGTGTTGGGGTGCAAGAACTTGGGGTCGCCTACCAAGCTAGCAATACGTTCCAGTCCATCATCATTGAAAAATTGGAAAGGAACATTTCTGAGCTAGAGCCAGATGGGAACTGTTTTGAGCTCGGTTTTGACGGGCACAACACCGGGCTCCCACTTTGCGACAAACATCGTTTGCCCTTCAATTTGCCATAGCCTATGAGTCAAGACCCGATTCCTTGTCTGGACGTTGGGGATCCGGAACAGGAAGGCGTTACCCTCTATTTTGGAAATCGTGATATCCTTGTAATGCTTGCTCCATATCCCATTAACAATGGTGTGGATTGTACCTTGGAATGGAGGATCTGAGTAGAATTGGCCGAGGATGAACGATTCCTAGGACTTCTAGTGTTTCTCTATCACCGAATCTGGGATTTTCACACACGACTCACCAGATGGTAGGGTAAAGGCATCACCTTTCTTTTGGAGCCTTTTAGTATTAACTTTGAAGAGGTCAAACCAGGTGTCGTCTTCAACAGCAAGGTTAGGCCTGATTTCTTCTAGGTTTGCCGCAACAACCTTGATGGGTGCAGCTTGCGCAGATGGGACAGATGAATTAAGAGGAGCAGGTGGAGGGGTTGATGGAGCTGAAGCAGGTACCAACGTAGCCACTTGCATCACATCGATCTTACTAGGGGGTACCAGATCTGAAATAGATCTCAGATCTACTTGCGGAATGTTGGCTGAGCTTGTCTTTGGGATAGGAACAAGAGTAACCAGAGCTGGACTGAGGTCAACTGGAGTCGGAGACGGAGATTGGAGCTTCGCCGCAGAGTTAACCGAGAATGGAGAAGGGGGTTGAGAAGCGCTTTTAGATGGTGACGACTTCGCACCCGAGAGGCCTTTGTTGCGTTTTTGCTTCCCCATGGGGAGTGGATTGCTCAACGCGGTAGAGGAGGGGAGGAGTCGGCGCCGTTGGAAACACCGGAAATTTGCAGCTACCAAAGTATTGAAAGTTAACAGTCATAAATATCACCGTGAACCGTAACCAACCAGTCGGTAATGATCGACTACAAGATACTATATATATATAGGACAAACTCGTCGGACAACATAAATACGAAGGGCATCTTTAGTAGTAGTTACTGTTAGAGATTCTCTCAATTTAAAATAAAAAAATAATAATAAAAAGGCACAAAAATTAAGCAACGTTTCTTCTCCGAGCACCATAAGAATCGGTTCTCAGTCAGGTGTCACTTCATGATAAATTAATTTTTTTTCTAGATTTATTATTTAAATTTATAATAATATTAAAAGAAAAATAAAATAAAATATATTATTGAGCAACGCTCATCGTTGCTGCCAGTACAGATGGTCTAAGCTAATAGATAATAAAATTTGGTAAAAGCTCGATATACATAACAAAATTTATGTAGGGAGATTCGTAAAAAAAAAAAAAAAAAAAAAAAAAA
>NC_025691.1:4446781-4451222 GCF_000633955.1 Camelina sativa
AAAAAAAAAAAAAAAAAAAAAAAAAACCAAAATGCCAAAAATATACGGTACACATCAATAATACAACGTAACATATCCAATGTAGGTATATAGACGTGATCACGTACATGAAACGTATACGATGGAAATCAAGTTTTGAACAGTAAGACCGGCGTTTTGCGGTCACGTTTGGCTTTTATCAAACCGCTCCAGACCTTAACATAACGACCCATCATACCTTTGAATTTCATACCACCTAGCTTCTCTTTCTTCACCACCAATTGCATCGTCTGCTTGATCCCCTCATCATCCCCGAAATGTTGACCTAGAGAGTTCTTGTTGTTAACATTAGTTTCTTCATTCGATTTCTCCTCGCATCTCATCAGGTTGTTCAAACTCTGACGATCAATTTCTTTGTCTTCGATTTTCTCTTGTTCTTTGTCCGGTTTTGGTTGTGAGCTTTGGGTGGATAAATCAAGGTGATGCATATCGTTGATGAGACTAGACCATGGTTTTCTAGTTCTTTTCGACATGCTTAGATCAAACCGTGGCTTGGTCGGGCTTATTACTTCACTTCCCATGGTTGATCATACAAAAGAGTGGATCTAATATTCTTTTTTTTTTCAGAGGAGACAACTATATAGAGCTTAATTAGGAGGGGTAGTTATAGGTCTATTTTCACTTTCGAATTATAACGTAAGCGGTCGGTGACTGAGAGTGTTTGGAGTATTACTTGCTTTATAAATAAATGAAGAAATGATTACAAGTGTGACTCATATATTTATTATTCTTCGTATTTTGGGATGAATTTAATAGATTCAGTGGTATTGAAAAATTTATAGTTAGTTCAATGTGAATTTAGATAGATGCTAGAAGTACAATGTAATCGACTTGAATATAGTTTCATTGAACTTATTCTATAAAACTTTATTATAGTTGATAGTTCACTGAAACTTTAAATTTTGTAGATTGTATCTATCACTTTTGCAGCTCAAGCAAAGAAGATACACAATCCAAATATTAATTGATAAAAATCCATCTCAGTCGCCAATCTAACCATATGTTTAAATTGAAACTTATTATCATGTACGTTTTAGCCTTTTAGGTAATGGTGATAAAGGTAGCAAAAGAGTTGTTGAAAAGAGATAGCAACAACAAAGGTATACAATCAAAGCAAATTCATAAACTAATGGAAGGATGGTTGGTTCGAGTAAGACCTGATGGACTAGTTGGAGTGTCAACACAAACACAAGTAAGTAAATATGATTGGACACTTCACTTGTGTTCTCTACTAGGTGTATTAAACAAGGGGCCTTTCATGAAAACATTCTTACAAAAAGGTTCCTTTAAGTTTGAGTTGGCCCATCATAATACAATACAAGTATACAACATCGACTTTTGAGTTTCCATTATAATTTTGGAAAAACATAACAAAATAGAGAAAGAAGACACCTTTTTTTTTTGGTGGGTGTGCAAACCCTAACTAAACAAAATGGTGAACTTAAATTTTGTGGACCGATTTTAACCGGTTTTTAGATTTCGAAGCGAGTCACCTTGGAACAATTCAGCAGTTCGGCCCTTAACTCGGCCAAAACTCGACAAGGACACAACCAGTAGTCGGCCCAGTTGGGAAAAAATTGCATGAAGCCCTATTAATAACTACAAAAAGAAGAAAAACTTATCCGTAGAGAATATGTTTTTGTCTCATTCCAAATAGTTGGATTGGAACTAGGCTAGCTAACAAATCCCCTGACAATTTTGCAATTAGGAATTTTACAAAATAAACAAACAAAAAAAAAGACAAAAAGGCTCGTGCTTTACACCTGCAACCAACAAAAGCTTACTCTTTGCCCATCAAATCTCGAAGACAGAGAGAGAGCTTTTTTTGCATTCTGACAAAAAACTGTTTACTTTTCCCGACACAGTAAACGACGAACTCTTCACATTCCCCAAGACACATCTCTTTGAGATTCACAACTACTCTTCTTCCTTCCTTCCTTCCCCCAAAAGATGCTTCTGTTTTACAACCATGGCGTGTCTTACTCCCGGAGTTCTCTCCAACCTTCTCAACCTCGCCGCCGGTAACTCACTTTCTTCGCCGCTGTTACTCTCCTCACACCGCTCACCACTCCTCCAAGTCATAGAAATCGTCCCCTGTCTCTCTGACGACCAATGGCGTAGCGAAGCATTCTTCGTCAAAGTCTCTGACTCTCTCCACGCCGCTTACGTCGCCGTTTCCGCCGGAGACGACGCTGATCTCATACGCTCCGATGAAATCCAGCTAGGGCAGTTTGTTTACATCCTCGGTGGTTTACACATTGAGAAAGGATGCCCTGTTCCTGTAATCCGTGGATTGAAACCAGTCCCTAAGCGGAGGCTCTGCGTTGGAAACCCTAGTGATCTTTTTTCTAGCGATTTGCTTCTTCCTTTTACCGAGGCCTCTGTTTCGCCCACGACGACGAAGACGAAGAAGAAGAATCTTGTTGAGATGAGGAGGATGAGTCTGGATTCCGCGAGAAGGAGTTGTTGGGATCAGCCTCCTCCTCCTGTGACTCACCGTCGTGACGCCACTTTGCTTCTTTCTTCCCCACGTCTCAAACCTAAACTGGTACATCTTCCATCTTCCTCTCTTCTTCTGTGAGTCGCTCTGTTTGAGTGGTTTTAAGGTTTCTTGTTCTTTAAGTTGTTGCTTCTTGGTCGGTGAATCGCTCTGTTTGATCCATGTTTTGGAAGCTGTGTTTTGAATTGCTTAGGGTTTCTTGTTCTTTATAAGTTGTTACAATGTTAGTGAATCTTTCTTGATTCCATAGATTTCTTCTGTATGTTTGTTTTTGAAGATCTTGCCTGAAAAGAATCTGCCAAAGAATGAGTCCCCATCAAAGCACGTTAACTGTGACACCCCTGCTTTAAGAAACAGGAATGTGTCCAAGCCTGTATCACCTATATCCATGGCCATATCTTCAAAAGATGGTATCAAGTCACCTATATTAAATCACCTTACCTGCGAAACACCTGCTTTAAGATATAGAAATGTTGTCAAGCCTGCGTCACCTATATCCATGACCATATCTCCAAAAGATGGCATCAAGTCGTTGTCAAAGGCAGTGGCTCCTTCAGTTGAGCTTTTTAAGCTGCCTTCAAGTCACAGGAATTGGTATGATCAGAGAATCTTATGGAGTATACTCCCAAAAGCCATTCAATTGCTTGGAAAGGTACAGTATTTTGGATCAATCTAGCTACTCTAAGAATTAGTAGTCATGTGTTTCAACCTCTCCTTTCAGGAAGTCTCATCACATAGGCAAGTAGCAGTTTCGGGAGCAGTAAGCGCATTGGAGGAAGCATCTGCCATGGAGTCTGTTCTACTCAGTTTACAGTATGTCTTCTCTATTTCATCCTTGACCAGTTTCATTACAAGCGTTTTCGAGTCATTAATAAATTGTTCTTCAGGACCTTTGCTGAGCTGTGTGATTCTTCTAAGAAATTATCTGCGGGACAAGTAGTACGTCGGTTTTTGGAGATTTACCATAGTACACAGAATACAGGCAGAGCGGTCCATCTGTTGCTTACTCAAAATCGAAACAACGGCTCATGTATACTAGCAGCTAACAAAAATGCAGCATCTTGGGTTCAAGCTGCGGTAGTGACCGGTTTGTCTCAATTCAACTTATGTAAAGAGTCTGGAAAGCAAGAGGATGCTGCTGATCATCATCATTACATTGTTATACAAAATTCATCTGAAAAACTGAATCCCAAGGAGAAGTTAAGTCCAAGAAACACAGCTTACAAGGGCGTAAAACCTCCTCCTGCGACGAAACATCTTTCTGTTTCTGACCAAAGTAGCTTAGATGGTAAAAGCAGGTTGAAGGAGTCAGCAAGTCTAGCGGAGGAGCTTGTCCGAGTTTTGAGCCAATGGTTCTTGAAATACTTGGAGAACTCACTGAACAAAGGGACTTTCTCGGTGAAGAAAGAAGAAACAAATGGAAAAGACTCTCTTCTCGTCCACCTAAAAGCAGTAAACCATTGGCTCGATGATCTGATCTTAAACAGAACAGAAACCAACGAGAAAGTCGAAGATTTAAGAAAGAAGCTGCAACGGTTTCTACTTGAGCATATTGAATTTGCCATCGGGGAAACTCGGTAACAAAATCGTAATTCAGTAAACCAATGACTCTTTGGATTGATTATATGAACAAAAAAATCTTACAAGCTTCTAAATATTGAATGAGAAAAAAACACTTAATCATTTGCGCATTCCGATATGATATCGATCTCCCTCTTCATCATCCTCGTCTTCCATGAAAGGTGTAGCTTCAGGAGCACCTTGAACAGGTTCTTGATTGTGGTTACCTGCGGTTTGTTTGTTGGCTGATGAGTATTGTTGAACCACAAGAACCGAAGCTTGCATTGTGAAGTTTGATGAAGCTAACGTATCGCCTATAACCCCTAAATCAGGAAAACTACT
>NC_025691.1:4452010-4479230 GCF_000633955.1 Camelina sativa
GAACCGAAGCTTGCATTGTGAAGTTTGATGAAGCTAACGTATCGCCTATAACCCCTAAATCAGGAAAACTACTCCAATCCATTAATCCCGCGGTCACAGGTGTTTCTACTTTATACCCTCTTCCCACAATGTAAAGATCGTAAGAATTGTTCTCTTCCATTTCCATAATCGTTGCGATCGTATCGTGGCCATCCTTAACCACTTTCTCTATATAAGTCACTAACGGATCATTCTTTGTCTTGAAGTTAAACTCGTAGAGGTACTCTTCGTCAATATGTTTCTCTTTGCCGTACTCAACCCCGGCTGTCCCGGCCGAGACTAAAGCTTCCTGGTTTGGGAGGAATCTCACAACCGTGAGTTTAGCCATTTCTTGTCCCACCATTCTCCATGCGAAAGCCAGAGCCTCTCGGTCGTCACGACCTCCAGCAAATATCATCGCTATTTCTTTCTTTGTGGTTTCGCCTCGGAAAGATTCAGACCGGAAAATCATCATGCCACGGTCAACCAAGACCCCAACCGAACAAGGCGCGTGGCGCAAAACGTTTCTGTTGATTTCAGCGTGGACATCGTTTCCTTCGGTTAACCGACCGTCTGACATCATATTCTTGTGGTAAGGCATTAAAATGAAGCTGACTTGTTTGTCCTCAGCCAACAAACTAATATCTTCGTGCATGGTCGCGTAAGGTGAGACCGCGGTGATGGTCTGAACCAGAATCCCTTCGTTGTCCACTTCCAGAGCTGCGAACGTCTCAGCGATCTGATCGGATTCCGCTCTGACTCTGTCCGAAAAGTTAGCTTTCGGTTTGGCTTCATCGTTCATTATGAGCAACGAAGCCGTGGTGCGACCCGTTAGCTCGACTAGGTGGATGGCAACAACGTTAAGAGGAGACCTCTTGGTCGGGTTAGAGAGTTGTAACAGATTGGTTATGCCGGAGACGTTAGGGAGCATGTGGACGCAGGTTAATACTGAAAGCTCTGACTCTCCTCTGTGTTTTTGAATGGTTCGATTTTTGTAGAAAACAATTTTCTTCTTTGGTCTGTAAAAAATGGTTAGTAGTGGCTGCACCACTATTGACATCACTAGGAACGCCAACGTCATATGAGTGTACATAATTACGTCCAATGCCTTGGTGTCTCGTCCTGCATTTAGAATGACTAATGCCATGGTTCCTTTGGTGTTCATAAGCGAACCAATGGCTAAGCCATCACGGAAAGGTATACGCAGGAAGATGGAGCAACCAACCGTGGACAAAATCTTCACCAAAAACGAGGCAGAAATCACCAAAGCCATCGTTCTGACGCTCACGTACTCGGACATATAACCAAGATCGGCTCTTAGACCGCAAATGATGTAGAAAAGAGGCATAAGTATTCCAGAGATGTAATCGTGGAGCTTCTGTTCGATCATGTTTCGAATGATGTGGTCGTGAGGGATCGAGAGACCGAACAAGAAAGCTCCGGTAATTGACTGGACACCACATAGTTCGGTCATTAAGCTGCAGAGAATAACACCGGCTAGAATGAACCAAACATGAGTTTCATCGACGTGGCCTCCTTTGACGGTGTTGTGGAAGGTCCAAGCCACTGCAGGACGGATCAGGAAGTAGCAGAAAAGGACAAAAGCTGTGGTTGATACTAATGAGTATGGCATCATTTCATTCCGTGCACCTTAGAAATTAAATAATGTTTTCGTTAGTACGTACTAAGTACTAATGTGAACCATCACCTTTTGCGTTTGTGAGTTCTAAAGGGAAAAAAAAAATCACAAGGGAACATTAATTCATATTTAGTTTTAGTTACCTGCTTTGCTAAAACTCGCCATTCCAATAACGAAGAGAANTTAGGTGGATGGCAACAACGTTAAGTGGAGACCTTTTGGTGGGGTTAGAGAGTTGTAACAGATTGGTTATGCCGGAGACGTTAGGGAGCATGTGGACGCAGGTTAATACTGAAAGCTCTGACTCTCCTNCCGACCAATAAATACCACCTGCTAGGATCTTGTCGGGGTCTCCGTTACCGGGAAGGTAGTAAAAGCCAGTACCGGCAAGTAAAGCCGCAACGAGGCCAACAATGGCTATGATCACTGGTTTTGTATCTTTGATCTTTATCATCCTCAAGTCCATGCCGAGACCGAGGAGGAAAATGTTGTAAACGAGAGCTAAGTTCGCAAATGTCTCGAGAACCATTGTAAATCTATAAGGGAATAAATTTTTCAGGACCCAATTGTTTTTGCCGAGCACGGACGGGCTGAACAGTAATCCGCACTGCAAATTATTTAGAGAAGAAGCAAAATAATCATTACAATTATCATGTTCTAAAAATACGTACGAGCAATATATTTGTACGTGAACAAAATCTAGAACTTTTTTCATTTTGGTTTACCTTAAAACTCAAAATAGAAAGCATAAGAAACTGATATTTGTTTTCGCTAGAACATTAATGAAGTTGATTAGATGACTCACAAGGATTTGAGCGACGAAAGGAGGAAGACGCAGAGGCCGAGTAAAATAGTAGAGAAGGCGGTAGCTGAGATTAGCAACACAGAGTTGCGTCACAAAGAAAGGAAGAGCGGCTGTAAGAGAGCTTCCGCTCTCCTCTCCGTTATGATCTCCGACAAGGTCCATTAACGTTTGGTTATAACACATGATATTCCCAAACCGAGAGGTACTGGCATCATAAAATTCAACTTGGGGAGGTCCAGGATTATCTGAGGAATTGGCCATCGATTACAAACGGGATACTCTAAAATCCCTCAAAGGTTTTTGGCCTTTCCTTGTAACAAAAATGTTTTTGTGTTCAATCATGTCTTTCATTTATTGCATTAATAGGTAAGAGAGCTCCTACCTGTTTTTTCTTTTCTTTCTTTTTCTGTTAATGCTAATTATAGATTTTTACGGTTTGATGTCAGAGAGGAGGGTACTGATATTGTAGCTGTTATTTTTTGTATTCTCTTTTGAGGATGAAATTAGTCAAATTTAGTTAGTCTTTCTTGTTTGGGTTGGTCTTAAAGTTACATTTTGTTTTTCCTTGTTTTTTTTTCTTCATGTAATGTGCTTTTGATAGATTATACGTATTAGTTAATAGTAGTATACGATACTAGGAGAGATCTTTTATTTAATTTAAGAAATAAACTAAAACACAGGGTTGCACATGTAATCATGATGTTGTTGGATCAAGGAAATTAGCAAAAATATGACAGCTATATACTAAACACTTTCGACCATTAATAAAAAATGAGTAAGAAAAGAAAAAAGCCAAGTCTAGCTGGAAAAGTTAATCCAAATGGCCACCGGCCTCAACAGCTACCGGAGATTCTCCACCGGCCATTACCTTCACACACAAATTTAAAATATATCTGCAACTTTCAATCATATTTGACAAAAGTTTTACACTTTTTAAGGTGATGACTTCAAGTTTAAGCACGTCCATGACAAGTCCCTTGAGCCTTTTTTGGCTCTGCAAGAGATGGAAACCAAACGTAAAAGGGCATTATTGTCTTCAACGAAAAAGAGAAGAAAAAAACGTTCACTTTCACAGCTAAACAGTACCTGGCAATGGCCGATCAAGTGAAAAAGTTGGTGCAGTAGCAATATCAAAATGTAAAGCAGACAACTTTAAAGTTCGAAAAGCAGCTATTTCACATTCTTTTTAACCTACGAGGACCCCATTCATACTCAAAAGGAAGCATCATAAAGCTATGAAAAGGAGAAAAATATGTAGAGTGACCTTAAGCTCAAGCATGGTTTTCAAAGCAAATGACCCAAGAGAGAATATCTGAAAGAAGTTGATTTGCCGCCATTGCTGCATCTTAAGCTCTAAAACCTGCAAAAACAGTGAAAAGAATTGGAGGAGATTAGAGGTGAGGGAAAGGTCATATTCTAGATAAGAATATCCTGTGGCTTTTCTTGGATTCAGAGTCGCCTTTTCATTTCGTTTTGTGATTCATCTCTGTCTCTCTCTCTCCCTCAAAGAGCTTAATCTTCTCTATCTAAATTACCTTCTCTTTACTTCAACTGCTGCAGATTCTCAGCGTAAGAGCTCTGAAATATGGTAAGCCTTCCCAAGAACTTTCTGCTGCATATTCTATCTTTTCTTCTAAGATGAGACTATTGAAAGGCTTGTTTTGATGAATAGGGGACTCCTGTAAATATCACACTCGGGTCACACGTCTGGGTCGAGGATCCAGAACTCGCATGGATTAGTGGAGAAGTGATTGAAATCATAGGCACCAATGCCAAAATAGTCACTGCAAATGGGAAAACAGTGAGAAACTACTTTTCATTTGATATAATAAAACCACACAAAACAGAAAATATTTTGATCTTTTTAACCATGGACCTTTACAATAAAATTCACATATTTTCTAGAAGCATTTGAAGTATAGATTTGATTTTTACAGGCTGTTGCTAGTATTTCTAGAATATATCCAAAGGATATAGAGGCACCGCCTGCAGGAGTTGACGACATGACTAAACTGGCTTACCTCCATGAGCCAGGGGTCCTCCACAATCTCGATTGCCGTTTTGCTTTAAACGAGATATATGTCAGTAATTTAAAACGGATATCTAAAACATTCCATTATTCAAACTTTTGTAAGTCAATGTTGAGATTAGCTAATTGCAAACTCTTGGATAGAACAGACTTACACCGGAAACATCTTGATCGCGGTGAATCCATTCCAAAGACTTCCGCATTTGTATAGTGTCCATATGATGGAGCAATATAAAGGAGCTGCATTTGGAGAGCTAAGCCCGCATCTGTTTGCTGTTGCAGATACCAGTTACAGGTAAAAGTTGTTAATCTCTGAGTAGTAGAGACTTTTATACAGCTACTGTAAAGAACTTAGCTCACCAAAAAGCTTAACATACATACCAGGGCGATGATAAATGAGGCAAGAAGCCAGTCTATTTTGGTCAGTGGGGAGAGCGGAGCTGGAAAAACAGAAACAACCAAAATGCTCATGAGATATCTAGCATTCATGGGAGGAAGATCAGATACTGAAGGAAGAAGTGTTGAGCAACAAGTTTTAGAGGTGAGTTACTTACTCTGATTTTATCTGCTTCGAATAAATGCTTCCACCGTTCTAAATTATTCTGTTTTCAGTCTAATCCAGTGTTAGAAGCTTTTGGTAACGCCAAAACAGTGAAAAACAACAATTCAAGGTGGTGCCTATGAAACACTTACTTTGGACATATCTAATTCCTTTTTCTGCTGGCATCTTTTGTTTTGACTCCTTTGTAATTCTCTTGGTTCTTCAACAGTCGGTTTGGAAAATTTGTTGAGATCCAATTTGACAAGCGTGGGAAAATATCTGGAGCTGCAATCCGCACTTATCTTCTCGAACGGTCTCGTGTTTGCCAAGTCTCAGACCCTGAGAGGAACTACCACTGCTTCTACATGCTCTGTGCAGCACCTCCTGAGGTAAGTCTTCAGTAACAATCCTAAAAGCAATAGAGCTGGAAAAAAAATAGGATACAACAATTGTAACAATAAGTTTGATTTTTCAGGAAGCTAAGAAATTCAAGGTAGGGGATCCAAGGACGTTTCACTATCTAAACCAGACAAACTGCTACGAGGTTTCTAATGTAGACGATGCAAGAGAGTATATAGAGACCAGAAATGCCATGGACATTGTGGGCATTGGACAAGAGGCACAGGTTTGTCTCAACCTCCTGAATCTCATTCTTAGGATACATATGATTATAGATACTTCAAATACTGACCTGAAAAATTCAACTTTAGGATGCTATATTCCGCGTCGTAGCTGCAATCCTCCACCTTGGAAATGTCAATTTTATCAAAGGAGAAGAAGCGGATTCATCAAAACTCAGGGATGATAAATCAAAATATCATCTTCAAACAGCAGCAGAATTACTCATGTATCTTCGACTCGAAAATCCTTACCACTAGACTTTAAAATCCTGCAGAGTTCCTCTGGCAATGCTGACATATTTTCAATTATTCACTTGACATAGGTGCAATGAGAAGATGATGGAAGATTCACTCTGCAAGCGTGTAATTGTAACTCCAGATGGTAACATTACAAAGCCGCTTGACCCAGAATCGGCAGCTTCAAACCGTGATGCTTTAGCCAAGACAGTATACTCCAGGTTGTTTGACTGGTATGTAAATTCAACCCCTGAAACAAAAATAGATATTATAACAATCATTAGGCAAAGACGCTCTGGCCTACAGGCATTTTAATGGCGCAGAGGTAAGATAGAAACTCTATACACATCATAAGAGAGACCGAACACACCTTTAACTAGATAAACAGTTCTCAGTTTGAGCAATCTCCAAACATGACCTATGCACAACTCAATAATGGCAGGATTGTGGATAAGATCAACAGTTCAATAGGTCAAGACCCGAATGCTAAAAGCTTGATCGGAGTTCTCGACATTTATGGTTTTGAAAGCTTCAAGATCAACAGGTAAACCTGACAGAAATTATAAACCTGAATTATGGGGTACATATAAAAGTTATGATATAATACCACTATTCGTTTCAAAGTTTTGAGCAGCTATGCATCAATCTCACAAATGAGAAGTTACAACAGCATTTCAATCAGGTAGGAAATAAAACCACTGTAACCTGTTCACATTGCAAGCAACTTTTACATATAATTTTCTCTGCAGCATGTATTCAAGATGGAGCAAGAGGAATACACGAGGGAGGAAATAAACTGGAGCTATGTTGAATTTGTTGATAACCAGGATGTCTTAGATCTCATTGAGAAGGTATAAACTATGCAACAAACATCATAAATATGGATAAAATTGTCACATTAACAACATGAACAATCACAGAAAATTATCAATGACATCTTATTTTTTGCAGAAACCAGGAGGCATAATTGCCCTACTTGATGAAGCATGGTACGTGTAATCCTACTTTTAGGGGAAGGAAAGTTTCACAATATCAATCCATAGTAAGAAGTAAACTGGCTCCTCTCGACATAATCATAAGATTCACCTTTTCAGCATGTTCCCCAAGTCGACTCATGAGACATTTGCACAGAAGATGTATCAAACATATAAAGGACACAAGCGTTTCAGCAAACCTAAGCTTGCCCAAACAGCCTTCACTGTCAACCACTATGCAGGAGATGTGAGACAAACACAATTTTAGATACTAAGCTGAAGTAAATACAGTAGCAAGTTACTAAGGACGCTTTTCCGTGTCCAGGTTACGTATTCAGCAGAGCAATTTCTTGACAAGAACAAGGATTATGTTGTGGCGGAACATCAAGCTTTGTTAGATGCATCTAAGTGCTCTTTCGTCGCCAATTTGTTTCCACCACTTCCAGAGGACGCATCAAAGCAGTCCAAATTTTCATCCATTGGGACCCGTTTCAAGGTAAGCCGCTAGTAACTATATATCATTTTCACATTGCTCAAGATCTTGATTCCTGACCTAACCTACACCCAGCAACAACTCCAAGCTCTAATGGAGACGCTGAACACAACAGAGCCCCATTATATTAGATGTGTGAAGCCAAATGCAGTTCTAAAGCCCGGGATTTTCGAGAATGACAACGTCTTAAACCAACTAAGATGCGGAGTAAGCCAGAGCCTCAGGTTTCCTATTTCACATTCATGTTTTACATAGGGATTTTTGCTAATAGCAGATCTGGATATGTGAACAGGGTGTACTGGAAGCTATAAGAATCAGTTGTGCTGGTTATCCAACAAAACGAGCTTTTGATGAATTCCTTGATCGTTTTGTGATGCTAGCAACAGACGTTCCAGAGGGGTAAACATAGTCTATAGAAAAGTCTAGAAAAGACGACAGATTATCAGTTTTATCATGTATCCTGATCCAATAGAACACTGAGAATATTTTATATATCGACAGATCCGACGAAAAGTCCGCATGTGCTTCAATCTGCGACAAGATGGGTCTAAAGGGCTACCAGGTATATGAAGCTCAGTTTACAAGTATGTCAGATATGAATCAAATAGGCAACCCAATGGTAACAGTGTAATCTAGCTTGCATTCTAATTACTCATCTTCAGATAGGGAAAACAAAGATATTTCTTAGGGCCGGACAGATGGCTGAACTAGATGCAAGAAGAACCGAGGTCTTGGCTGGTGCCACTAGACTTATTCAGAGGCAGATCAGGACGTATTTGACAAGAAAAGAGTTCATTGGGCAGAAAAGGGCTACAATTTATATGCAAAAACTTTGGAGAGGTTTTATTCTTCTACCTATGTTTTAATAGTAACACTAACACCCTACCCAACACAAAGCTATGAACTGAACAGTTAAATTATCAATAGAGCCATATCTAAAATCTAGAGTCACAATATGATAAAAATTTCAGCCAGGTAACAGTATATGTCAAACTAACTGTGTCATGTGTATTGCTTCTATAGCTCAACTTGCACGCAAGTTGTATCAAAACATGCGAAGAGAAGCTGCTTCAATTTGTATCCAAAAGAACATTCGTGCCCACAGAGCAAGGAAAAGCTACACCATGCTACAGGCCTCAGCATCAGTTATTCAGACTGGTTTACGGGCAATGTCTGCTCGAAACAAACATAGACACAGAAGAAGAACAAACGCAGCAATTATAGTTCAGGTACTAGATTTTGATTACGTTATCACACTTCTTAGTTCTCTATAAAAATATCCGAAGTTTCTGGACTAGTTTATTCTCAAGGATAGGTTAGAAATAATCAAAAGCAGTAAGCAATCTTATTTTAAAATGTGGATTACTCTCACCCATAAGGGAACAAGTTTTTAACTAAGGAAACTTATGCACGTACTCCAAGATGCTTGACGGATCAGACATCAAGCAATATGATTGTTCTAACTTGTCTGAGCATTAAATAGTATGGAAGAGGAACAACAGTGCATTGAAGATGATTTTGATATACTTTGATGATAAGTCATACTAATATATCTTCTAACAGAGGGAATGGAGAAGACACCAAGCTCAAGAAGCTTATAAAAATCACAAAAAAGCAACATTAGCATTACAATGTCTGTGGAGAGCAAAAGTAGCTCGAAAAGAGCTCAAAAAACTCAAAATGGTAAGCTTCATTACTAGATTGATTACTCACATAAAAACCAATCTAATATCCACGAGGCAGGCAATAGAAATCAAAATATCACTAACAATAAAATCTTTCCAAAAAGGCTGCAAGAGAAACTGGGGCGCTCAAGGAAGCCAAGGACAAGTTAGAGAAACGTGTGGAAGAGCTAACCTGGCGTCTCGAATTAGAGAAGCATCAAAAGGTATTGTCAACGAAGTTAGAAACTAGATTCTTTTGTTCTGCTATCTGATTTCCTTGAATGAAATGCTAGAGTTGAAAGTTCCAAAATGACGCCCACGTTTAATTGTGTCATTAGGTTGATCTTGAAGAAGCCAAAGCACAAGAAATCGCAAAACTACAAAATAATTTAATTGAGTTGCAAGAGAAGCTAGATGAAGCCCATGCTGCAATCATACGAGAGAAAGAAGCAGCAAAATTAGCCATTGAACAAGCTCCACCAGTCATCAAAGAGGTTCCAGTTGTAGATAACACTCAACTGGAATTACTGAACAGTCAAAACAATGAATTGGAGGTAAAGTTTAGCTAAAAGTTACACTAACTAGCAGATACTTTACCTAATACTATATCTTCAAAACGTAGGCTGAGGTAACAAAATTAAAAGGAACAATTGAGGAGTTTGAAGCAAAATGTTCTGCACTTGAAAGAGATAGTAAGGCAAGTCTAACTGAAGCAGAAGATGCAAAATCAAAGGCCATCCAACTCCAAGAGATCATCGAACGGTATAGATTTTATTAAGTTCCTTAAGGCATTTAATATCATATTCCTGTTTTGCAGTCAGGTTTTATGAGTATTGTTTGTAATTTTCAGATTACAAACGAACCTGTCAAACCTTGAATCCGAAAATCAGGTCTTGCGTCAGCAGGCTTTGGCCGCTTCAACAAGGGTCGAAGAGTCTGGAGAGTTAAACAGGTACGGTTCTGTGAGCTGATCAGTTTTGTCAGCCTAGTACATTCCTTTCTTCTATCAGGCATAGCTGCATGGATTAAAAAAAATTTCAGTCGCCCTGAATTATAAAAGAAAATGAAAAATATGAAATTGTATCTGCATATCTAAAAGAAAACCTCTTATCAGCCTCAAGGATAAGGTTGCAATTCTAGAGTCAGAGAATGAATCTCTTCGAAGACAGACAGCTTCTGTAGAAAAGACAATGCCTCCTAAAAGAGTTTTTGTGTCCGAAAAGGTACAAAACTTCAGTCGACATATAATTTCGAAGTCAAAATATATGTCTAACAATTTGCATTAATGTAATATAACTGTACAGGATCTAGAAAATGGACATCAAACACAGGAGATTCAGGCAACAAAGGTACGGTATCTTGCTAGGCCCAGTTAAGAAATAGTACTTTACAGCAGCTCCTCATCCCTTGCTATTTTTTTCAGGAGCCAAGGAATTCAATCAATGTGTTAGCAAAACAAGGGTCTCTAACAGATCGGCAACAGGTATCATTCGAGAACTTGTTTGTACTAAAGAGCCATAAATTGATAACCAACAAAAGCAAGAAAATATATTTAAGGGTCTGTTTTACTGTAGAACAACTTTTAATGACTATTACTGAACAGGAGAGCCATGAGGTGCTGATAAAATGCCTCACTGATGAGAGAAGGTTTGATAACGACAGATCTGTGGCAGCTTGGATAGTGTACAAGGCACTACTTCAGTGGAGATCATTTGAAGCACAGAAAACAAATATATTTGATAAAATTGTTCATATAATCCGATCGTCCATTGAGGTAATAGATTAGAGACAATGGCTATGAAAGTAGTATCTGAACCCTCTGAAACCGGAACTTTCTATTCAAGTTATACTAATTTTGGTCCAGAAGAGCCAAGATGATACGAGGGAACTAACTTATTGGCTCACAACAAGCTCTACCCTCTTATATCTTCTCCAATCTACACTCAAGTTCAGCAATACGAATAATGCGGGTTCTAGACGTAATAGATCACCCCAGGCTACACTATTTGGAAGATTGGTCCAAGTAAGCTTGGTAAAAGTGAACCTCCGATTAATCAATTTGGAAGAGCCTTAGTAATAGTTTGTAAAAACATTGTAGGGAATGCAATCATCTTCAGTGGGCTTGGAAACAGCCAGTGGCTACAGTGGGATGGTTGGGATATCAAATGACCAACAGATGATCGAAGCTAAATACCCGGCTTTACTATTCAAGCAACACTTAGCAGCATATGTTGAGAAAACATATGGAATGATCCGAGATAAATTAAAGAAGGAGATAAACCCATTACTAAATCTCTGTATCCATGTTAGTACATCATTCATCAAGTTACTATGGAACTTATCGTGCTAATCACATATGTTAATAATGTGTTATATGTGAGATTTATCAGGCACCAAGACCGACAAGAGCAAGAACTTTGCGAGACGTGACTAAAAGCATCCACTTGAACACAATTGCCAAGCAACAGGCATCATATGTACAGTGGCAGAACATTGTCAACAAGCTTGAACATACCTTGACCTATATGGCAGAGAACCATGTAAGAGAATGAACCTTCGAAGATTTTCATTTCAGGCTTAATTTATATTTTCCTGTTTCTTGACTGAGTCTTAATGGTCTCCAGGTCCCATCTATGATCACAAGAAAACTCTTCCATCAGGTTTTCTCGTACATCAATGTGCAGCTCTTCAATAGGTACAGAAAATATATTGCAGAGGACACAAGTACCTACATTTAGATATGAGGTAGCTTGACTTACAAAGTTTATCTTGTGGCAGTTTGTTGCTTCGCCGAGAGTGTTGTTCGGTTAGCAACGGAGAATATCTGAAAATGGGTTTGCATGAATTAGAACAGTGGTGCCTGAAGGCAGATGACGAGGTAGGCTAAAGCATTTATAACCAAATTATGCAAAGATCAAAAATAAGACAAAGAGATTAACTTACATAATTCTTTTTTTGTCTTCTACAGGCAGCAGTAGCACGATCACCATGGGATGAACTTCAACACATAAGGCAAGCAGTGAAGTTTCTGGTACAACTTCGAATCATGTCTACTGGTGAAATACATAATTGGTATGAATTCAGCATTTGATATACACTGTGACTCTACAGGTCTCGCATCAAAAGACACAGAAATCGTTGGACGAGATCATAAAAGAGATATGCCCGGTAAAGACCTTAAACCAAAACTTATGCAAAACATATAGAAAGATCTTACTATGGCACAATTATGTATTAGGGATCTTATGAAAGAAAGTAAACGCAAACTAGTTGGATAAACTAAACTAGAGAACTACAAGATGTGGCATAAAACTAAAACCCTCCTATAGTCCTACTCCCAGTTATTGATTGCTACACAAATAGTTGAACATGGAAAACAATTGCAACTTTTCACAGAACTCTTTTCTAAATATGTCATTCAGGTACTAAGCATTCCACAAGTATATCGAATTGGGACTATGTTTTGGGACGACAAATATGGAACTCAAGGACTCTCCTCTGAGGTAAGTAATGAATTCACTACAAAACTACTTCAAAGAAATTCACAGAACAAACCTAACAAAAATACAAATAACGCTATGTTCTTTACAATGAATCAACTGGCTTTACTAGTTGCAATTGAACTCATGATTCAACGATTCGTGCCAACAAAAAAAAAAATAGGTGATCAACCAGATGAGAAAATTAATGGCGGAAGATTCAGTTAATATGACTTACCCTTCTTTTTTGCTCGACGTCGATTCAAGGTACGCAGAAAAAAACCAAAAAAAAAAAACAAAATTTCTCGATTTCTCTCCCTAAACTCTCGAATCTTCACTGTTTCCTTCCGGTGATCTTGCAGCATTCCTTTCTCAGTGGAAGATGTCTCGCAGTCCTTCCACGGTGGTAACATTAATCTCTCCGACGTCGATCCACCGCCGCTTTTCCGCCAGCGATCTGATTTTCACTTCTTGTTCCAGACATTGCCGGAGTAAGGAAGAGAACCTGCCCTCTGGAAAAGAAGATTCCAACGGGTGCGAAGCTTTTATTAAATTATTTATTAAGCCCTGAATTTTGCATATACTACAGAAGTGGAAGCTTTTCATATTCTTTTTCTTACATGAAGCAAGTAGCTTCTCTTCTTTGATGATTCCTTAACTTGATTTTTTTGGTTTTGGTTCGGGGTTTTCTTTGATTTATCCCTTACAATATACAGTGTGTATAGAGAGAGTTGAGATTCATATGGTACATGGTGCACTCTTTTTTCCTTTGTCAAATGATACACGATGATGTAAATATTAAAATACTATGAATGTTAATAAAATTGGATTTGTATAATTTTGGATATGATAGAAAAGAAATACCAAAAAAATACAATATTAGATTTGGTCTTTATATGGTGATTATGACACATAGCCTAGCATAATGTATTGTTGTTGATTCGTTGTGTTACATTTACGTTTAAATTCACATAATGCATGTTGTTGACAAAAAAATAAATGTATGTTGAAATTAAAAATTATTAAATACAAAAATTGGTTTAAAAAAAAATAAAGATATAGGTCTATGTATTTCATATTAAATAACTGTACTGTATTTGAATTTTGAAGGGATCTATAGAAAATAGTTATCCTATTGTATAAAAATACTCATTTTGAGGGATCACTATGATAATTGACAGCACCGTAAGACTCTGGTTTTGAAAGACCCGCTAAACGAGCAAGAAGGTTTAGCTAACAGCCTAAAAAAACCCACTCTATGTAAAAATCATAGCGACAGCACAGCGCCATCGAACTTTTTTTTTTTCCGATAGAAGAAGATGGAGTGTGTAGTCCCATTCCGGCGATGCTTCTGTCTCAATTCGCCGGAGATACGCCACCGCATCGTCAACCACAGCCGTCGCCATCTCCATATCTCTATCACCTCCTCCTCTTTCGCATCAGGTCGTCATTTCGTTTCCTCTTCTCTCTTGTTTGTTTCTTCTTCATCAACCCAGCTTTATAGTCTTACTCGCTCCTTTGGTCAATTCCAGGGCTTTGGCCTCTCTCTGATAAGAAGAATCGATTTCTTTCTCCACTCGCGCAGAGAAGCTTCTTGCATCGCCGTACGGGCTCCGTCGAGCACCTTCCTCTTTCCATGGTTAGTTCTCAGAAATTTTCGGTATACTCATTTCGTAGAAATCTGGAATTGTGAAATTATTAGGTGACATGGGTTCGTTTGGTTGCTTTCATTGATTTAGTCTTTATTTGTATGCGGCTGATGCTGCTCCTATGGTGTGGAATGTTTTGGATAAGGTTGCAGAAACAAATTTGGATAAGGTTGATTTAGTCTAAGATTGTATTGTTCACGTATTGTCATTGTTTTAGAACTCGTCTGTGATTGGCAACTCGGAAGAAGAAGTGGAGGAAGAAGAGGATGATGATGCAGACTGGGAGTCAGAATTTCTTGGGGAGATTGATCCGTTGGATATACAACCTCCAAAGAAGAGGAAAAAGCAGAAGAATTCGAAAGCCCTCGACGACACTGAAGGGATGGATTGGTGTGTCAGGGCAAGGAAAATTGCGCTTAAGTCGATTGAGGCAAGAGGATTGTCTTCTAGAATGGCAGAGATGTTGCCTCTTAAGAAGAAGAAAAAGAAAAGGAGCAAGAAAGTAATTGTAAACAAGAAAGAAAAGGTCAAAAGTAAAAGTGTTCCCGAAGATGATTTTGATACAGATGAAGAAGATTTGGATATTGAAGATGGACCGGTGGAGGATAAGATGGGGGATTTGCGGAAGAGAGTTAGTTCATTAGCTGGTGGAATGTTTGAGGAGAAGAAGGAGAAGATGAAGGAGCAATTAGCTCAGAGGCTATCCCAGTTTTCAGGACCTTCTGATCGTATGAAGGAAATCAACCTGAACAAAGCTATAATAGAAGCGCAGACTGCTGAGGAGGTACTGGAAGTAACAGCTGAGACTATCATGGCTGTTGCCAAAGGTTTAAGTCCATCGCCATTGTCTCCCCTAAACATTGCTACTGCACTCCACCGAATTGCCAAGAATATGGAGAAAGTTTCGATGATGAGAACTCGTAGGCTTGCATTTGCTCGGCAAAGAGAGATGTCAATGCTTGTTGCTCTTGCAATGACATGTCTACCAGAATGTTCAGCTCAAGGAATCTCAAATATTTCTTGGGCATTGTCCAAAATAGGGGGTGAATTGCTTTACTTGACAGAGATGGATAGAGTTGCAGAAGTTGCCACATCAAAGGTTGGGGATTTCAATTCTCAGAATGTTGCTAATATTGCAGGGGCGTTTGCTTCCATGCGGCATTCTGCTCCAGAACTCTTTGCTGAGTTGTCAAAGAGGGCTTCCACTATTGTCATTACCTTTAAGGGCCAAGAGATTGCTCAACTATTGTGGTCATTTGCCTCACTTTATGAGCCAGCTGATTCTTTGCTAGAATCTTTGGATAGTTCTTTTAAAGGCTGTGACCAGTTCAAGTGCTGCTTAACAAAAGAAATGGCAAACCATGATGAGGTAGCAGACGTTGAAGTAAGCAATGGTGCTTCAGGATCTCCAGCACTTAGCTTTAACAGGGACCAGCTTGGAAACATAGCATGGTCTTATGCTGTTCTTGGGCAAGTTGAGCGACCTTTCTTTGCCAATATATGGAATACTTTGACCAGCTTGGTGGAGCAAAGGCTTTCAGAACAGTATAGGGAAGACGTCATGTTTGCTTCTCAGGTGTATCTTGTAAATCAGTGCTTGAAGCTTGAGTGCCCCCACCTTCAGTTGTCACTTTGTCATGGACTCGAAGAGAAAATAACCCGTGCAGGAAAAACCAAAAGGTTCAATCAGAAAATAACCTCATCTTTTCAGAAAGAAGTTGGACGCCTTCTAATCAGTACAGGGCTTGATTGGGCTAAAGAACATGATGTGGATGGTTACACTGTGGATGTTGCTCTGGTCGAGAAGAAAGTTGCTTTAGAAATCGACGGGCCAACTCATTTCTCAAGAAACTCTGGTAAGTGCCATCACCTATATCTTAATTTATCTTGGTGTCTGGAGGAGCCAATCCAAACTCAATGGTCATTTCGACTCTTGTCTTCTGCAGGACTACCATTAGGGCATACAATGCTGAAGCGGCGATATGTTGCTGCTGCTGGATGGAAAGTGGTATCTTTGTCTCTTCAAGAGGTGGGTCTAAAATGTCAAAAACTAATATAATTGAGTTACTAGGATAAGAAATTGTCTCCATACAATAGTTAAAACGAAAAAGCTCACTTGTTCTTGCATAATTGATAGATAATGTTTGCTCATCTCAGTCCCGAGTATACACTGAACATGTGTTGAATTTGCTTTTATTATTTTTAGTGGGAAGAACATGAAGGCAGCCACGAACAGCTAGAATATTTGAGGGAGATTCTCAAAGGCTGCATATAGAGNTGGAGCAAAGGCTTTCAGAACAGTATAGGGAAGACGTCATGTTTGCTTCTCAGGTGTATCTTGTAAATCAGTGCTTGAAGCTTGAGTGCCCCCACCTTCAGTTGTCACTTTGTCATGGACTCGAAGAGAAAATAACCCGTGCAGGAAAAACCAAAAGGTTCAATCAGAAAATAACCTCATCTTTTCAGAAAGAAGTTGGACGCCTTCTAATCAGTACAGGGCTTGATTGGGCTAAAGAACATGATGTGGATGGTTACACTGTGGATGTTGCTCTGGTCGAGAAGAAAGTTGCTTTAGAAATCGACGGGCCAACTCATTTCTCAAGAAACTCTGGTAAGTGCCATCACCTATATCTTAATTTATCTTGGTGTCTGGAGGAGCCAATCCAAACTCAATGGTCATTTCGACTCTTGTCTTCTGCAGGACTACCATTAGGGCATACAATGCTGAAGCGGCGATATGTTGCTGCTGCTGGATGGAAAGTGGTATCTTTGTCTCTTCAAGAGGTGGGTCTAAAATGTCAAAAACTAATATAATTGAGTTACTAGGATAAGAAATTGTCTCCATACAATAGTTAAAACGAAAAAGCTCACTTGTTCTTGCATAATTGATAGATAATGTTTGCTCATCTCAGTCCCGAGTATACACTGAACATGTGTTGAATTTGCTTTTATTATTTTTAGTGGGAAGAACATGAAGGCAGCCACGAACAGCTAGAATATTTGAGGGAGATTCTCAAAGGCTGCATATAGAGAAGACAGTAACAAAACATGTAACTCATTGTCATTTTAATTAATTGCTCTTTTCCCTTATGTATATAGTTAAGATTCTTATAGTGTATTGAGAATTTATGTTTAGAGCAACAAACATAATTGAAACCCATTTAAGTTATACAGTCTTCATTACAAATTTCTGCCAAGATAGTGTTTTAGTTATTTCCTATGCAACAGGAATCTAGAAAACATACATAAAAGCAAACAGTACATATTGAAATACTAGTGCTTGATCTGGGACAACATGGTCCTGACATCTTTGCTGTTCGGCCTCTGTTTTGGATCATCCAAAGTACAGTAACAAGCGATTTTCAGAACCAGAAGCATCTGTTCATCGAATCCTTGTCCCAACAAAGTTGGATCAATCGCAACACTTGGATTCTCTGATGTGATTATATTCCTCATCCACTTTATCAGACTCATCTCATCAGTATGCTGAAAGAACTCATCTGAAGGAAGCTTCCCAATCACCAGAACTCCAAGAATCACTCCAAAACTATAGATATCACATTTATCTGTGAACTTGATAGTTTGATGATACTCTGGTGCTATGTATCCCACAGTACCTGCTACATTTGAGAGCGTAAGGTGTGTGGCTGCATCAGGCATTGACTTTGCCAGCCCGAAATCTGCAATTCTGGCTTCCATGTCATCATCGAGAAGAACATTTGCTGGCTTTAAGTCTCTGTGAATGATTCTTGGCTTATGATCCATGTGAAGGTACTCAAGTCCTGCGGCTATACCTAGAGCAATCTTGTGCCTTGCTGGCCACATTAGCTCTTTTTGTCCAGCTAACACCTCAGTCAGTATATCTTGCAAACTCCCATTCTTCATGTATTCGTAAACGAGGAAGTGGCACTCAGGTCTTGACACATGTGCTAACAAGGGGAGAAGATTCCGATGCCGGATTTGGCCAACTGTATTGATCTCTGATCTAATTTGCCTCATTTTCTTGTTCATAAACTTGGAATCTTCATCTGCAAGTTCATTGGCGTCTTTGGATGGTTGGATCACTTTCTTCACGGCGATGAGCTTCCCGTTGCTTCCAGGTAGTTCCGCTTTGAAAACTTCTCCACAACCACCTTTCCCAATGACCTCGAGAGAAGCTATCGCTTCTTCGTCCTCCAAGAAAGCTAAATCTTCAGCTTTCTTGATCAATGGGCTGAAGATGGAAGGACCTGATGGTTTTCCTGATCCTTTTATCGCTGCAACAATCAATTTAAACATCACCGAGAAGACAAACCCAGAGATTGTCCCTCCTATGGCTCCAACGACAAACCCTAAGATCCATGCCGCTACTTTCTTCTTCTTGCTCTTCTTCTTCTTCTTCTTCTTCTCCTCAGGTTTTGGTGCTCCCTTTGGAGCTTTCGATGTAGTAGTGTTGTTGGACTTCTTCGTGGAATTTGAAGATGGAGTTTCAGCAAGAATGTGTCTTGTATGGCGTGGAGTTGTCTGAAGCTTGATTTTGCTCATAACCGGAACAGAACCTTCCAAATGCCGGTTACCGGAGAAATCAAAGAACCGGAGAGTGTGGAACGGCACAATTGGTTTTGGGATCTTGCCTGAGAAGAGATTGTTTGCAACAGAGAGATTCTCTAGGTTGCGTAGATTCTTCAAGAAATTCAAGTTCCCGGAGAACTTGTTGGAAGAAAGATCAAGGATTCGAAGACGGCTCAAACTAGAAAAGTTTCCCGGAATCTGACCGGAAAATCTATTGTTTCTAAGATCAAGGACTTCAAGTTGCTTACAGCTTAAGATACCAACCGGAACAGCATTGACCAACTGGTTATTAGATAAAGTAAGTTCCTTTAGCTCCGACAACCTTCCGATCACCGGAGAGATAGCCCCCGTCAAGCTTCTTGATCGGTATACAAGCCTCGTGACACGGAGAACGTATTCTCCCGTGGCGGCTGAGCGCCTTCTCTCGCAGGAAACTCCTCGACGACCGCAAGGGTTGACATCATTGGACGTAAAACGTTGACCGTTGACTCCGAGCTCTGTTTCGATGACCTGAAGAGCTTTGAAATCTGAGGAATCGATATCGAGCAACTCAAGAGAGGAGACGAACGAAGAAGAGAGAAGAAAAAAGGAGAGGGCGGTGAAGAGTAGAGGCCGGAGAAAGAGATCGGCGTTTCCCGTGGGAACAGCCATTTTTTGATTAGAGAAAGTTTCTTCTTTGTGGATGTTGTCGGAGTCTACACACACTCTGGCTATTTATGGTCAGCAACTGACACTAATCTGTACAAAAAATATTTACGTGTTCTACGGTATTGTTTTTTATTCTTTCTAAAATTTGATATTAATGTCACAAAATATAGTCTTTTATGTTAAATTTAAATATTTAATAATAATTAGACATATCAATGTTAGACTAAAATTAATATTCTGTAAAATTTATTCCTTCCGTTTCAAAATATAAGATGTTTTAGAGAAGTTTTTTTGTTTCATAATATAAGATGTTTTCAAGTTTTTATGCAATTTTTAGATTAGTTTAGTATTTTATATTATGCAGTATGGTTTCTGATTGGTTTAACTTATTAAAAGTAAATATTTCTTAATTTGCATGCTTTAATTAAAACATCCTATATTTTGAAACGTAGGGAATATGATATATTTGATTGAATTCTTACGTATGAGAGTTACTTAGAAAACTACATTTATGATATATGTTTATAATAAATTAATAATTGTCCTGAAATGCCAAATTGGAGTACTCGTACCGTGTGGATCAGTGGATTTGGGTATTTTTCCAGGAAATAGCAAGTTGCAATTGCAATATAGCGATTAATCTGTAATTGACTTGACTATGTAAAGTGTTGATAAGTCAAAGTCGACTCTGTGGGGTTCCATAGCGTGAGCCACACCGTTCCCTACACGTTAGAAAAATTAGTATCAAATTCAATGTTAGCTATGTTCCACACCTTTCGTTATATTTCACTTTCAGTCACTCTCTTTGGCGTTTTGTGTCCATTTGTTCGTTGTCTGTTTTAAGATTCCATCCTGGTGAGTGTGAAATAAGTCGAAACAGCAGGCTGCTCTTTTGTTTAAAAAGAGATAACTACGTAAGTGAAGGTATAATTAAAAATAACAATGTTACCAGTACCACCAAATTATTGTTAATTTAAAATATTTGCTCTTTATTTATGAAATTATATGTTATGTGAAAATTTTTCTAGTTTCTGTTCATCAATGTTCCACAAAACTAAATTTTAAATAGAAAACCCGATTTTTTTTACCGTTTTATAACCAATCAAATCAATGAATATATTATTAATATAATATTTTAATGTTAAATAGTTTTACACTTTATTTGGAGGACATCCAGACGGATAAAAAGCAGTTTACCTTTTTCTCGTCAGTCTACGTTCCGTGCTCTCCAAATGGTAAAAGAAATAATTTAGTGCGATGTGTTTGTACAGCTCTTCACTTAGCTACCTATCTAAATAATATATCTCGTATTAGCTTGTTTGAGCTAATCTTGTTCTTCGGTTGTAAAAGAAAAAGAAAAAAAAATGTCAAATAGCTCTATCCCCTGTTTTAGAAATCGCTAGGCGCTAGTCGGGCGGTCGGGATGGGTCTAGCGACTAGCGAGAAAATCGGAGATTAAACGAGGATTAATCGGGGACTAGTTTTTGGGTTATTTTATTAAATTAATAGTAAACTAAAAATATATAGTACTAAATATATGTATAATTGTGTTTATGTGAAAAGAAAAATATCAAATAAATTATAAAGCTATAGTGTTGTCTTTAAAATTACGGTAAAAACATAAAAACGTAGTATTAAGAAAAAAATAATGATTTGAATTAAAAGTTTATACATTAGTTATTGTAAAACATCATAAACTCTTAATTTAAATGTTTAAATAACAGAAATATATATATTTGATTTATATTTGGCTCCAAAAATAATCGGTATATACAAAATTATGTGAGAATTAATCAGATTAGACGGTATAATTAGATAATGGATGCTAGACAGTGATTAGTCATTAATCAATATGAAAAGATGGACGTAGCAATTTTACGGGCGTAATCGGTGATAAAGCGAAGATTAAAAGAACAAAAGCTGTATCAACCACTCAAGGCTCAAATGTTTCAAACCGAGCTGATCCGGTGAATCCAACTAAACCAAACAGTATCTATTTGTGGGAATTAATCGGATTAGAGGGTATAATCCAACTAAGCAAACCAGTTTTCGTTCACCTTCTCTCTCATTCTTGACTTTTGCGGAAGCAGAAAGAATCTTGTCGCCGAAGCGATTCTTCTCGGAGACCTGTTCCAAAAGCAAGTGAGATAACTGTAAAATTGAGAAAAATCGGAAAACAATGGAGAACCGAGATGATCTTAACTCGATTCTCCCGTACCTTCCACTTGTAATTCGTTCATCGTCGCTGTATTGGCCGCCGCGAGTGGTGGAGGCCCTGAAGGCAATGTCTGAAGGACCATCTCACAGCCGAGTTGACTCAGGAGAGGTTCTACGGCAAGCAATTACCGATATGAGAAGATCATTATCTTTTTCAACTCTCGAACCTTCTGCTTCTCATGGCTACGCTCTTCTCTTTGACGAAGTGATTTTTGTTTTTCTATATATAACTTTTGTTGATTGCTTTTTAGATTTGAGTGTATCTTAAACAAATCAAATTCTGGTAATTGCAGCTGGTTGGTGGGAAAGAATCAAAGAGATGGTTTGATGAGATTATCCCGGCGTTGGCAAAGTTACTCCTTAAGTTTCCATCTCTATTGGAAGAGCATTACCATAGTGCTGATAGTATCGTTAGTGGAATCGAAACAGGTCTACGTTTGTTAGATTCCCAAAAATCTGGCATAGTTTTCCTCTGCCAGGTATTGATGCAAAGTGATATAATCTAATCCTACATTAAACAAAAGATTGCTTAATCCTACAATCTTATGTGTTCGTACAAAGATAATGACGTGGTGTTGTTGAAGATATAGTGTGTGTGTGTATCTCTCTGGATTATTGCTTTTTCTTACGTGTCCATTCCACAATCAATATTGCAGGAGTTGATTGGAGCTCTTCTTGCCTGTTCATTCTTTTGTTTGTTTCCGGATGATAATAGAGGTGCAAAACACCTTCCAGTCATCAACTTTGATCATTTGTTTGCGTATGTGATCTCTCGCTTTCTCTTCTTAACTTTTGCTAAAGAATTAGGCCTACATTAGTCTTGTCCGGAAGAAATGCAGAATATTGTGTCAGTCATTTGGTTTAAGTGATTAGTGATCAAGCAAGTATTATGAAAGAAAGGGAATTTTAATATGTATTTCACTGACAATCATACTCGAGAGTCAGAGTCTAAAGGAATCATATCATGTAGAGATCGCTTATGGGATTCAGTCTCCATTGAGAGTTCAGTTATTAGACTTGGTTTAGCTTGTTGAGAAAAAAAAACACGTACGTCTATGATTCATTAGCTATCATATGTCATGTCAAGATTTTTATTTTTCTTATCTAAGAATTTACTTGTGCTTCTGTCTAGCGTGCATTCTGTAAATTTCATTTGGAGTCTTAGATTCTATGTACACGCAGTCCCACATCAGACTTTCCCTTGCTTGTCAGGACCCTTTATGAAAGTTATAGTGAAAGTCAAGAAAGCAAGATAAGGTGTATTATGCATTACTTTGAAAGGTTTGGCTCCTGCGTGCCTATTGGTACTGTTTCATTTGAACGCAAGATTCTTCCAGCTGAATACCACAATTCTTCAACCACTGCTCCTGACGCTGATTTCTGGAGCAAGTCTGAGTTTTCCCTTTGTGCTTTTAAGGTGACAGATATTGGGTTGTGGATTTCGGTACCTTGTACCACTGAATCTGCAAATGCTTGTACATTACTTTTTACCGACAGCTTTATTGTTACAGGTTCACTCTTTTGGGTTAATTGAAGATCAACCTGACAATGCTCTGGAAGTGGACTTTGCGAACAAGTATCTCGGAGGTGGTTCCCTGAGTAGGGGGTGCGTACAGGTTTGAGATTCATATTAGATTTTAGATTTCAGAAGCATGCATCATCCTTGAGTTCATTTTCGTTGTTCAAAAGATCTATTGTAAATCAATGGTTTAGGATTTTTCATTGATTTCTAACTGGATTCTTCTGCAGGAAGAGATACGCTTCATGATCAACCCTGAATTAATCGCTGGCATGCTTTTCTTGCCCCGAATGGATGACAATGAAGCTATAGAAGTAGTTGGTATAGAAAGATTTTCATGTTACACAGGGTGAGATTTTGATAGTTTTGTAGCATTGATCTGTGTTTACTTAATATTGGCTGATTACTGATTAGTCTCTGTACTTTGATACGTATATGGATCAATAGACTCGTTTCAGAGTATTTGTACAGATCCTGATTGAGACACGTTGAAAAATAGTGAAAGAAGTGTCTAAATTATTGCTTATTTTGTAGGTATGCATCGTAAATAAGAGTAAGAATTATGTATTACTGACTTAGAAATGGCAGATAGTTGGCATCTAAATGATCCAATTGTCAATAAAGGTTAATATTTTTAGTTACTTTAAAGTCTATGATTTTTCTTTGCTGTAGCTATGCATCTTCGTTTCGGTTTGCTGGTGACTTCATTGACATAAAGGAAAAGGATCCTTTCCAAAGACGAAGAACCAGAATTGTTGCAATAGATGCATTATGTGCCCCGAAGATGAAACACTTTAAAGAGATTTGCCTTTTACGGTATGTGAAACCTTCTTTTGGGCATTCGTAGGTTCTTCAGACAATCCACAGTTTGTGTCGATACAACATTTTGAAGTTCTGCTGATATGTTCCCTCTATGCTCTTTCATTTTTCTTTACACTTGAATTCTAATGGCTGCTTCTCTCCCTCTCTTTCCGCTTTTTCCAGGGATATTAATAAGGCTCTATGTGGCTTTTTAAATTGTAGCAAGTCTTGGCAGCACCAAAATATGGTCATAGATGAAGGAGATTCTGGTCTTCGACATACAGACACTAATACGGTTGGAATCAACCGACAAACTTTTAGTATCGTTTTCATTAGTAGCCAATTTAAATTAAGCTTCAGAAAAGTAAATGTTTAATACTCTTTTATTTTTTCTCTACTGTTTCTGATGCAGTCACACGAAGCTTTACTAAATGATGTTGAAATGAGTAGAGAAAAGCCTGCTAACAACCTTGTCCGAGATTTTTATGTGGAAGGAGTTGATTGCATGGATCATGAAGATGATGGTGTCGCGACTGGGAGTTGGGGATGCGGTGTTTTTGGAGGAGACCTAGAGCTAAAGGCTACGATTCAATGGCTTGCTGCTTCCCAGGTACCTTTTTGCATCATCGGCTAAAATTGATGAAATTATAATTTTGCTGGATTGTACAAGTTGAGTGCCAATAGGAGATAAGAATAAAAACATAAAGATCATTTCTATCAGAAACAACAAACATAAAGAAGCCGAGTTTGTTTTGACTGTAAGAACACACTAAATTTTTCTAGAATGAAATTCAAATTTTCCAAAGATTCGGTTCGTATGATAAAAAATATATAGCGGCTTTCATTTGACGGTTCTTACTTAATTTGGTCATGGCTATTTTGCAGACTCGAAGGCCATTTATATTATACTACACGTTTGGAGTGGAGGCTCTCCAAAACTTAGATCAGGTAACATCCCTTGCTTTTTAAATCTCCACATTCTGGAACCTCTTTTTCAGTTTCCGCTTTTTCTCCTTAGATTTAAAAACGGACATTACTAAGAATTGAGTGTGTAGTGAGTAGATAAAGTATCCTAAAATTGTACTGATCAGGTCTTGGGTGAACATTAATTGATTTTGCAACTGATACCTACTCTAACAAGGACAGGTGACCAAGTGGATTCTTTCCCATAAATGGACTGTTGGAGATCTGTGGAACATGATGCTAGAATATTCTGCTCAAAGGCTCAACAAACAAACCAATCTTGGCTTCTTTTCTTGGCTACTTCCATCTTTAGCTACCACGAACAAGACTATCCAGCGGTCTTGACTCTGCAAATTCGCTTTCATTAACTTGTTTGATGCATCCTCATACTGTCTCTATGCATTTTACCACATGAATATGTAAAAAGTCATTTCACCAGTTCTTTATCCTCAAGCATAATTTGTTAGGTGCGATTGTCTTGCTAATTTATGGTTTTGGTCAAATGTTAGAATCAGTCTTTGTTTGAAGGAACTTTTTGTATTAACAGTTGAAATTTCAGGGTATCCTGAAATCTTCCGGGAAAAGTGTATGGTCACCAACATTTGTTGTCAGAGGACATGAATTTGACTCAGTCTCTCAGGAAAACGTGTTCCTGTTTGACTTTGGTGCCATCTGATATAAATAAAATCAAATGGGTTTCCTTTTCTTTTCAGCTACAATAGTCAACGGACTAAGTCATATAGTTGCAACATCAAATGTCCATTCCTTTAATCATTTGCAAACTTTTGTCTCCTACTTTTCAAATCTCTTTCAGGCAGTAAGGATGGAAAAGAGGGCAGATCTTAGGTCAATTCTTCAGTATTTGCCTCTTGTAGCTCAGTCTTCATCGCTAGTTTGGCCGCCTTCTGTTGAAGAAGAGCTCCAAACAATATCTAGAGGACCGAGTGATTCAAAGGTTAACTCGGGAGAAGCTCTTACCTTGCATATCAGGAATATGCGGAAATCCCTCTCCTTGAATGCTAATGATCTCACACCTTATGCGTTACAAGGGTATGCTCTTTTCTTTGACAAGGTAACAATTCTTCTGTCTTTAATCTACTTTCGTAGTTGTTTGTGTTATTTGATAAATTGTCTCTCTTAAGGTGAACACTTGGCGTGGAGCATTAGGAAAATGGTATTGGTAGGCACTCAAATTACTCACAAACAATTTTTTTCTTGTGATGCAGAAAATTTCCAGAGAAGAGTCAGCCAACTTTTTTGGTGCGGTGGTGCCTGCATTGTGTGGATTACTTCTCCAATTACCTTCCATGTTAGAAAAACATTATCAGAAGGCAGATCATGTTCTTGATGGTATTGCGTCCGGGCTTCGTCTATTAGGCCCTCAAGAAGCTGGAATTGTGTTACTTAGCCAGGTATCCTCTTTGAATCCAAACAAACAAACAAAAACATACACTGTGTTGCATTAAATAAAAGATGATATAGTAACGTTCTAGTAAGTTTTAGAGGTGAGGCTTGATTTTTACAACCAAGCTTCATTTCTTTCCTATTCTACTTAATTTTCCCCTTGCTATATTTTCTGCCTTCTGCAGGATTTGATTGCTGCTCTTCTTGCATGTTCATTCTTTTGTTTGTTCCCTGAATTTGATAGACGCTTAAAGAATCTTCAAGGAATCAACTTCGATGCATTGTTTTCGTATGTGGCTCCCTCATTATCCTTACAAACTTACGAGTTACAACCATATGCCCCAAACTCATTAATCCTAATTCTTGTGGTTTTTAAGGTTTCCATATATGCGTCAATGCACGAAGCAAGAAAACAAAATAAAGTGCCTTATCCATTACTTTAGAAGAATATGTCGATGTATGCCTACCGGCTTTGTTTCATTTGAGAGAAAAATTCTTCCGCTGGAATACCATCCTCACTTTGTTTCTTATCCTGAGGCTGATTCATGGGCTAATTCTGTCACCCCACTTTGCTCCATTGAGGTAACATAGAAACACTCAGACCAAGCCTTCTTCGCAGTTGAATCCATTTCTTTGGGATGATTCATGAGTATGCTTTAGGTTATTCTCCTCTTGATCCATTTTTTATTGGAGTAGGTTCACACCTCGGGAGCTGTAGAAGATCAACCAGGTGAAGCTCTTGAAGTGGATTTTGCAGATGAGTATTTTGGAGGACTTACTCTGAGTTATGATACTCTACAGGTCTGACTCTTACTTCCTTTTTTTTTTTTCTTCTTTAAAACTCTACTATCTCAGCTACTAAACTCTACTACTTATGTAGGAAGAAATAAGGTTTGTGATCAACCCAGAACTTATCGCCGGCATGATCTTTTTGCCTCGTATGGATGCAAATGAAGCAATTGAAATTGT
>NC_025691.1:4481359-4491564 GCF_000633955.1 Camelina sativa
AGAAAGCTCTAAGAGATGGTGTATCGATCATGAAGAGAAGAAGATTGGTGTAGCTACAGGGAACTGGGGATGCGGTGTGTTTGGAGGTGATCCAGAACTAAAGGTCATGCTTCAGTGGCTTGCCATTTCACAGGTACTTCTTCTCTATTTTAATCAGTATATCTTGCAAAACCCAGTAAGCATATTCCACCATACTGTGATAACACTCTCGATCTACTTTCTAGTCGGGAAGGCCATTCATGTCATACTACACATTTGGCCTCCAAGCCCTGCAAAATCTCAATCAGGTTATTAGAATCATAATTCATTAAACAATGATACCACTCTTTCTCCCATTTCAAAAACCTTAAATGCTGTATCTATGTTTCTTTTTTCAGGTGACCGAAAGGATCACTTTGGAAGAAATGACTGTAGGAGACCTATGGAAAAAGCTAGTTGAGTATTCTTCAGAACGGCTCAGCAGAAAAACATGGCTTGGCTTTTTCTCGTGGCTCATAACCTCACTGTCTACCTAAGTACCTAGAGGGCCAATTGAGCCAAAGTTATATTGTATGTTCTTTTCTGAATTATGTGAGATATATCCATGCGCCTGTGTCTGTTTCTGACATCTGAAGTCTAATAATACCCCAGTAAATAAAGCCTCTTACTATGTAATTTGTTTGTAATCCCGATCTTATATCTGCTTATAGTTTATACACACAACTGGTTTTATCAGCTTTCATTAAGTGTTCCTTTTCGGTGCAATACGGAAAATGTTATTCTAGTTTTACTCGGACATAATCAAACCAGTTGTGTGTTTCGGGCGACTATTCTTTATGTTAGTATGTGATAAACCTAGACAAAAACAAACATTTTCCGTATAAACAAAGGAACCATTATAAGGAATGAAATATATCAGCACAATCTTATAATAACACTCTCAGTCAACTTAACATTAAAACCCCACAAAAGAATAACACCTAGAAAAAAAAAGGACAAAAAATCCAAAAAACCATATCTTCCAATGCTTTGGAAAAAAGCTACTTGCATGGCATCCCATGGCAATAGAGATAAGAGTCCACAACCAAAACCAAACCAAAAAAACGGAGAGAAATTAGTATTTGACGGGATCTTTAGTTTACAGCCGGATCTCGAGATCCAGCTCTGTGACGGAGACCAGTGAGCTCCCCTCATTTGCCACTTGTACAGCCTCATGACAAGTCGTATCCTCGCATACCTCAGCCAATAAATTTAGTCCCTCGCAATCTTTAACTGGAACCGGAACTCGATTGGTTAACCTTCTCCTTGGAAGGTCAACAAATAAGCTCCTCTGCCTCTCTTCTTGTGCCTCGATAATAGTTTGAGATGTATCTAGTACGTCAGAGTCTCTCGTAACAACCGGAGCCGGAGTTGAAGATGGAGCACGATCTGGAGCCGGACCAAGAGCCATAGCCAGAGCTGGAGCTGGTTCCGGAGGAACGAGAGCAATATAAGCTTGCCTGGGGAGCGGATCGGAAGGACCAAATCTGAAACCTCTGGCCTCTCCTCAGCCTTTTAACGGGACTGAAGACGACCTTTCTCCACCCTGAAACCAAGACGTAGCTGGAAGTGGAACTCATATCCCATCTCCTAAGGTTAAGATCCCATGTTTGACAATTCAAACCCACCAAGGTAAAATCTAATTCTTTTTTAGTCTCTTTTCTGTGATGTTTGTCTACGATTTCCAACTCCTCCTCGTTCATAAAGTCCATATCCACTATGTCGTTCCAGGGAATCAAGAGACGTGCCTCGTGTTTGTTGACATCACTCTCTTTAAGAACCTTCTCCCTCATTATCATCTTCTCGTCCGTACCATTCTTTTCTCTCATTACGTTAACCAGCCATTCCGGCGTCCTACCTCTCTCTTGAAACACCGCCTCTCTTTCTCTAACCGGGGCCTTTCTTCTTCTGACAGGGGCCTTTCTTCTTCTTACCGTGTTGGAAATTACCATTTGTCCACGCCTCTTGGACTCTATATGGCACAAACTTGGAGAACAAGCATCACGATTAGGGTTTTGTTCAGGGTCTTGATTCTCACACCCATGAATCATCTTCTTTCGTTTGCCCGAGCTGCAAGAGATCATCGTTGTTCCTCTCTCTCTCTCTCTCTCTCTCTCTCTCTCTCTCTCTCTCTCTTGCTATCCTTCACTAGCATGATGAGCGTCGGTGGATGTTTCTCCTTTCTCCTCAAAATATCTAAAAGCTCTAACCATTCCCTCCGTGGCTAAAGATAGAATATCAAACGCTCTCTTCTCTCGTTTGTTGGTGCGGGATTTAGCACCCCCGACATACCAAACTAAACCAGAAAGAAAATTTGGTTATTTAATTGGGAATCCGGTTAAGTACTCAGTTAGGTCATTTAAGCCCACTTCGGATAGAAGAAGCCCAGCCTCGAGGGTGAAGAACCGACTTCCACTTCGCCTGGCGGCCGATCTAAGAGATAGAGTAACTTTCCTTATTTCAGTTCGTCTGATAAGGAAAGTTAATATATTGTGCGATTTATGAATATGTATAAAGGGGGAAAGACTTCTCCATTGTAAATCATCCATCATAGAATACAATTATTGAGTTCTCTTCTTGTCCTTAGCAATAGAAACCCTAGTTCTTAAAAGATCAATTCCTTTTCTTCTAACAATCAAAGCTTAGATTGATTTTCTAGAGGGTTTACTTTACTGAATTTGTTTTTCCCCATAAACAAATTCATTGTGGAAATCCAGTTTCTACAATTGGCGCCGTCTGTGGGGAACGCAAATCGTCTCTAAAAGTTACTCTCTAAGAAAGACAATCTTATCCGAAAAAGTTCTCTGAAAAGTCCACGATAATGACTTCACTCATCACCGAAGTCACCGGCGCGAACCGTACCTCCTCCAACACACCCGATGTCACGGGCATCGCACCTGCTCAAGACAACGTTGCAACACAGAGCGATGTATCAACCAGGCCGGCTACCGCCGTGTATGTTCGCCGCCTCGTCACCGAATCGAGGAACCTGACTGATGTCTCCTCCGAACTCCCAGTTGCGGCCAGATCTGAAGGGGAGACCAGCCAGGAAGCAGGGCGAACTCGCGAAGAGACAACCAACCGCGACACAGAGCTCTCCGATGAACAACCAGGCGAGGAAGATGCACGCGCCACGGAGCAGCGACTCCGCGCACACAACGGGAACCCCCTGTTCGCACCACGACAGCGGTCCAAAATCCGCAAGTCATCTCCATGGAAGATTTCAAGATCCTGTTCGGCACCATGACGAAAGAGATCTACCAGATGATCTCCGAAACTAACCGTAGGGTCGACGCCGTCATAACTCAGATGACCCCACCGCAAATCTCTGCTGGACAGTCGCCAATACTCGGCACTGACGGTCTCACTCGTCCTCTCGACTTTTCGGACGTCCAATACGAGCGGAGGAATCCTCCCCCTCAGACGACATCGAGTATTCGACCAACAAACCCAAATTCACGTATGCACGAGAATTCGGCCGCCCCGGTCGCCCGCTTCACGAACGCGGGGTCTTGCCTCGAAATCAAAGAAATCAAGACGCAGATCAGCGGTATGAACACGCTTCTTCATCGGGCTATTAGCACGGCTCCAGAAATCGACAGGATTGTCGAAGTGACTCGGCAATCCCCTTTTACTCAACGGATCTTGCGGACAGCCATCCCAAACGTCAAGCTGAAACTCCCAACCTACCTGGGCGACAAAGACCCCGTCCAATTCATGATGTTCTTCATGACAACCATGACAAAGGCACGATTCACCGAAGAACAGAGGGATGTTTGGTTGTTGTCAGCTATTCGTCGATAGCCTCTCCGGCCCTGCCTTGGTGTGGTTCACAAGGCTCGAACCGAGTTCAGTCGATAACTTCGACCAGTTGTCTACGGCTTTTCTTAAGCATTATCGAATTCTCATCGAACGAGGCGTGACAAGCTCAGACCTTTGGGAGATGACCCAGGAAACCGACGAATCCATCGGCAGTTTCCTGAGCAGATTCAAGGAAAAGCTAATGCGCGTCACCGTCCCAGAGGATGCCGTAATGGCAGCCTTCAGATAGGGATTAATTCCCGGGTCACCACTACGAAAGGATCTTAACATACGGGAGCCCAAGGATCTCGACGACGCACTACATCGAGCCTCCAGATTCGCGCTCGACGAAGATGAAGACGCCCAGTTAGTCGCAAAAATAATCGGGCAACCGTCGCATCCCCCTAAGGCTAAAAGCCGGGATGAGCACCACGAACCTCGCAAGCATCACGACCCCCAAGATCGAAAAAGGGTGTCGTTCACGCAGTCTCTGAAGTGGAGGACCAAAACAAACAGCCATCCGACCCAAAGGAGCTGTACTGCGATTTCCACATGATCGCCGGCCACTCTACGCACGAATGCGTCCATCTGAAAATTTTTCTGTACGGAAAGTATCTTTCCGGCGAAGTCGAAGCCACCTTTCAGCCGAAAAGCATTCGTGGAGGCAGAGGTCGCCGAGGGGGATGGCGTGGTGGATGATCTAACGGCAGCCGTGGCACCGGAGGAGGACGAGGCTACAACGGTCCGGCCAACGAAGTTCAACAGCTGGCTACCCAAGTACTGGCGAACCATCAAGAGGAGATGCTCCAGGCGGACGAGCTGCCTGGCCCACCCAAGCGACAGAGAGGGCAAAATCCCGAGCGGGCCAATTCTCCTGTCCGAGAACGAATAACCATGATACTTGGCCCACCAGAGGACAGCGCCGACTCCGTCCGCGCACTAAAGAAGAGGGCGTCAAGTTTGCAGCCTTCAGGCAGCCCCAAGCGAACCTCCACTCTGCNTACGCACGAATGCGTCCATCTGAAAATTTTTCTGTACGGAAAGTATCTTTCCGGCGAAGTCGAAGCCACCTTTCAGNCATTCGGACCCTTTAGTCATCGAAGCCTCCATGGGCGATTTCGACGTCGAACGAGTTTTGGTCGACATGGGGAGTACCGTCAATGTAATATGCTGGAAACGCTAGAAAAAATGGGTGTCACGCCGGAACAACTGGAACCCGAATCTCGAACATTGACGGGCTATGATGGGGTCGCCATACTTTTGATGGGCAACGTAAAGCTGCAGGTGCGAGCCGGCGGATTGTCCCGGAAGACCAAGTTCGCAGTCATCAACGCGCCTCCAGTCTACAACGCCATTTTGGGGGTACCGTGGATATACGTGATGCAGGCCGTACCATCGACCTATCACCTCTGCCTCAAATTCCCAACCACTACGGGAATCTGCACACTTTACGGTGACCAAAGGGTAGCCCGAACTTGCTATGTTATCGAGAAGAAGCAGAGGAAGACTGAAGATGCGTAGCAACTACATAGCAGGGACCATCTTACCGATCCCCATAAGCCGGAGAGAGATCGCCTCAAGTCTCCGGAGTGTCGAATCTTACTGGTGAACATCGATCCCTCCGACCCCTCACGAACTGTTGGCATCGATGCCGAACTGGAGGAGCACATAAAGTCAAAGCTGATCGCTTTTCTGCAATCTCGGTCTTCCACATTCGCCTGGTCAACGAAGGACATGATCGGGATAGACCCCGATGTTATCTGCCATAAGCTCAATGTCGATCCCACATTTAGACCAGTAAGGCAGAAACGACGACGCCTGGGTCCAGATCGGGCCAAAGCAGTTCAGGAAGAGGTCGAGCGGCTGCTCAAAGCTGACCAGATAATGGAAGTCCAGTACCCTGACTGGCTGGCCAATCCAGTCGTGGTCAAAAGAAGAACAGTAAATGGAGGGTATGCGTGGATTTCACCGATCTCAACAAAGCTTGCCCCAAGGATAGTTTTCCTTTGCCACACATAGACCGTCTCGTCGAAGCCACGGCTGGAAACCAACTGCTCTCATTCATGGATGCCTTCTCAGGTTACAACCAGATCGCCATGAGTCCAACTGACCGCGAAAAAACGGCATTCATTACGGATAGGGGGACCTATTGTCATAAGGTCATGCCGTTCGGACTAAAGAACGCTGGAGCAACCTACCAACGGCTGGTAAACATGATGTTCGCTAGTTTGCTTGGAAGAACCATGGAAGTCTACATCGACGATATGCTGGTTAAATCTTTGATCGCAGAGCAGCACATCGAGCATCTCGCTGAGTGTTTCGATATCTTGGATCATTTCTAGATGAAACTGAATCCAACGAAGTGTACATTCAGAGTCACTTCAGGCGAATTCTTGGGGTATATCGTCACTGAGCGGGGGATAGAGGCAAACCCTTAACAAATCGAAGCCATATTGGGACTGCCGTCGCCGACCAACAAGCGAGAAATGCAACGCCTGACCGGCCGCATTGCAGCTTTAAATCGCTTCATCGCTCGATCAACAGATAAATGCCTCCCTTTCTACCAACTCCTCCGCGGAAATAAGGATTTTCACTGGAACGAGGAATGCGAGGCCGCCTTCCGGCAATTGAAGGAGTACTTGACTTGCCACCCAGTATTAGTCAAACCAGAAAACGGCAAAACACTGTACCTCTACGTTTCGGTCTCCAGTTCGGCTGTCAGCGGCGTGTTGGTTCGAGACGACCGCGGGGATCAAAAACCTATCTTCTATATGAGTAAAGCACTCAACGATGTGGAGTCACGATACCCCACGCTGGAGAAGCTCGCACTCGCAGTGATCATCGCCGCGCGGAAGCTCCGACCCTATTTCCAGTCACATTCCGTCGTCGTGTTAACCGATCAGCCACTCCGAACTATCCTCAAAGCCCCCTCCAATCCGGGCGCATGGCGAAATGGGCAGTCGATCTAAATGAGTATGACATCGAATACCGCTCCCGTCCATGCTTGAAGTCGCAAGTCCTGGCCGACTTCATCACCGAGCTATCTCCTGACCTCGACGACCCCAATCCTAGGGAAGACCATTGGACAATGTTTGTCGATGGTTCGTCGACGAATGAAGGATCCGGAGTGGGACTCATTCTCCGGTCCCCCACCGGTGAAGTTCTCGAGCAAGCATTAAAACTCAATTTCAGAGCATCAAATAACGAAACGGAGTACGAGGCCGTCCTTGTGGGGCTTCGGTTAGCACGAGGACTCTGAGTGACACATTTGCAAGTCTTCTGTGACTCCCAGCTCGTAGTCAGCCANAAAGGCGAAGGTGACAACCATTCTGGCGGACGCGCACTCGCCCTCAAAATAAAAAAGGATGGACACTATTGGCCGACCATGATGGCCGACTGCGAAGCCTTCGCGGCAAAGTGNGGGAATTCACGTCTTTTTCTCTCATGAAGGTCCCACGGAACAAAAAAGCGTCAGCCGACGCCCTCGCAGCCTTGGCAAACAGCTCCGACCCTGATTTACGGCGCACCATCCCGATCGAATGNACGCCCGAACTGCTAAACACCGTGACAGCTCCATATCCTTTCATGCGTTGGGCCATGGACGCTATAGGTCCTCTGCCGGCGTCAAAATCCAAGAAATACGTCCTGGTGCTGACCGATTTTTTCACCAAATGGGTCGAAGCAGAGTCCTTCACAAGGATCCAATCCTTGGACGTAACCAATTTCATATGGAAGAACATTATATGTCGGCATGGACTTCCATACGAGATTGTCACCGATAACAGCACACGATTCACCTCGATGATCACCAGACGTTTTCTGACGAAGTGGCAAATCCGCCTCAGCACTTCGACTCCCTGATACCCGCAAGGAAATGGACAAGCTGAGGCCACTAATAAGTCGATCGTCGACGGACTAAAAAAAAGACTTGGTCGAAGAAAGGGGGCGTGGGCAGACCACCTTGATGGTGTATTGTGGTCCTATCGACAACCCCGCGGCGGAGTACGGGATAATCCCCTTTTTCCCTTGCATATGGTCTTGAGGCACTCGCCCCTGCCGAAGCAGGAGTCCCGACACTCCGATGTACTATGATGGTTGGCAATCCCGAACTTAACAACAGGATGCTGATTGACCACAACGATCTTGCCGAAATGCTGCGCGATCAAGCCCTAGTCCGAGTACAGCACTACCAAGATGCAGCGGCTCGATATTATAACAAGACTGTTCGTCAGCGGCGTTTCAACGAAGGCGATCTGGTTCTACGGGAAGTTTTCAAGAACACCAAAGAAGTCAATACCGGTAAACTCGACGCTCGGTGGGAGGGTCCATACCTCGTATCCAAGGCAGTTCGCCCAAGCGTCTACGAACTTGTAACCATGGCCGGAGAACAGATCAAAAACTCGTGGAACGCAACCCACTTGAAGCGTTATTACTGCTAAGTCGTCTTCACGACCCTAACTAGGAGTTTTCGGGAATCCGAACTCCATTCGTCTTTCCTTTGTAATACGAATTATGGTTGGCTTGATCCCCATTTCGGGGTACGTAGGCAATTCCTTGTCTTTTTCAAGATTAAGTGAATGCAACTAAGATATTAATAAAGTCTTTGTTTCGAATACACTTCGATCGGCAGTATGCCAAATTACGCTGAAAGTCGTTTGGATTAATTTCCATTACACTTTGTCTACCATCGTTATTTTCAAGTATAAATAGAAAACTTCCATTGAATAATTCGGATAATACGAGTGAGCAAATTCTTGATTGCAAATCGTCATTACATGCTTTGGATATTTGACCGATTAATAAGATAAAAAAACAAGGGAGAAAAGAGACGCAAAGGAGAAAACCCTTCCTTCTAGCGCCAGTTCTCTTTAAAAAAAAAAACAAAAAGAAATAAAAACCGCCCGTTTTCGGAGTTCGGCGCGGTACGAGGCCCACTATTACCATTCTGGATGGTCCTGCAGCCGAAGTGGAGGATGAGGACCAGACAAATCGTCCTCCAAAGGTTCCTCCACCTCCATCTTGATTTGTTCGGCTCGCCAAAACCGGCGTGCCTGCCTTAAGGCCTCAAGTCTATCCGCCGGGACTTCGAAGCCATTAGATACCAAATCTTCCAGGAAGGTGCATGGCCCCTCGACCATATGCCTTTCGCGAAAGATTGGGCCAGCCGATTCCAAAAAATTGGCATATCGCCTCAACCTTTCCAGGGAAGCCCGATAGGCCCAGATGTCCGTGATAAACGGATGCACGGTATCTCCAGCGGTTGGCAGTCGGCCTCGAGTAGGGCAGGCACATCCATGCGCGCAACCTGTTCTTGGCACGTCGCACGCGCGGCAAGCAACCGGGTCATTCGCCACTTCGCAAAGAAGAAACCTTCGACGATCATCTCGTTCAGAGCCCGAACAGTCCCGTCCAAGCGGTAGAACCGACAGATCTCGGCGAGCCTAAGACGTCTCGCCGTAAGATGAGCCCCTAACCTATAGCGGCGAGCTCGGTACCGTCGGAGCTCCTGGCATATAAGGATCCCCTCTGCGCCAGTCATGTCGACGAAGGGGACAGGTGCACGAACCAGAAACGTCTCCGCCCGATCTAAAGCAGAGGGATTATATGACGCTTCAGTACACCCGACATTTCTCGCCGAAGTAGCTATTCTTTCCCGGGCCCGTCTTAGCCATGCGGATCGAGTGGTTACCATCCTTCTTTTTCAAGAAATTGTGAAAGTTGGAATGTTTCTTTCTCCCAACCCTCAACCCTATTTATATAGGGTCGTGGGAAGCAACCACCGCTGTATCCACCAATCACAATACCGCGAAATTTTTGCCGCGTCCCGAAAATAATTCTCAAAGACCGCGTAAAACATTTAATGCAGCGCGTCTTTTTATTTTTTCAAAAAAAANAAAAAAAAAAAGAATATATATATACCGAACTGGGTTACGTATTGGAATATACCGAACTCACTCTTCGTTGACACTCTGGCTAGATGATCAACTCGCGCCCAAACTTTAGTTCGGACGGAATGGTTAGCCGAACCCAGAGAATAATTTCGTAGTCCGGCATCCGAACTAAAGCAAAGTAGATAAGCCAAGCCCAGTATCTCGCCCTCCGACCAAACGTATCCCGTTAGGGCTAAATAGCCTAATTTTTAAAGTTTGATTGATGTTTTCTACCATCGTTTGATAAATTGCCGGATGTAAGCCGGGAGACGTCTCGCTTCTGGTACATTTTTCAGCAATAAAAATAGCAAACTTTAAATACTCAAATAGCGTAATTCGCCTGCTACAATGCGGCTAAATCTTATTAAATACTCAAATAACACATGTTAATTCCGAACTGGTGCGCCATTCGCCGCGATCTCACGAACACTCGTCTTGAGTCGTTTTGGCATCGGC